>NC_068400.1:29710432-30014979 GCF_023724105.1 Carassius gibelio
ACAAATTTCACCTCGCGCCTGTTTCGTAAGGTAATGAAAGAACTGAATGTTACCCACGCTGTGTCAAGTGCCTATCATCCTCAGTCCCAAGGTGTCATCGAACGGTTTCACCAGACTCTAAAAACTATGATTCGTACTTATTGTTTACAACATGAGAAAGATTGGGATGAGGAGGTACCACTTTTGCTGTTTGCTGTTCGTAACACGGTGCAAGAGTCGTTGGGATTTAGCCCAGCTGAGTTAGTCTTCGGGCACTCACTGCGTGGACCATTAAAGTTGCTTCAAGAGCATCTCCTCTCTGAAACCCACTCATCAGAACCTTCCTCCAATGTGTTAGATTATGTCAGTTCATTTCACGAACGTCTACATTCTGCATGGAGGCTTGCTCGTCAGTCTTTAACCTCATCACAGTCTCGAATGAAGGATAAATATGACAAAAAGTCTGTCAAACGCTCCTTTGAGGTTGGTGATAAAGTGCTTGTGTTGTTACCTATACCGGGTTCCTCATTGCAAGCAAAGTTTGCAGGCCCATATGAAATCGAAAAGAAATTAAGTGATACAGACTATGTTGTACGGACCCCTGAGAGACACCGAAAGTCTCGTGTTTGTCACGTAAACATGTTGAAATTGTATGTTTCACGTTCAAACTCTGAAAATTCTAGAAATGCTCGGATAATTTCTCCCACTGTCGCTGTTCCTGTGGAAGTAGTTTCATCTGCTGATTCTCCTAGTATTGATGGCCTTAGTTTGGGCAGTGCGGCCTTATCCGGTGCTCGTTTACAAAACTCAGAAGCCCTTACAACACTAAGTTCAAAACTATCCCATTTATCAGAGTCATCTCGAGATGAGTTGTTACAGTTAGTTGAGAAATTTTCCTTCCTTTTCTCAGACGTACCAACTGTAACCAATCTGTTACAGCATGATATTGATGTTGCTGATCATCGCCCAATTAAGCAAAATGCTTATCGTGTAAACCCTGCCAAGCGTGAAATAATGAAACGAGAAACTGAATACCTTGTGAAGCATGGGTTAGCTGTGCCTAGTTCTAGCCCCTGGTGCTCTCCATGTTTGCTGGTTCCGAAAACTGATGGTACCTCACGCTTCTGTACAGACTACAGAAAGGTTAACCAGGTCACTAAATCAGATTCCCATCCACTTCCACGGATAGAAGATTGTATTGACAGGATTGGGAAATCTAAGTTTGTAACCAAGTTGGACTTACTCAAGGGGTACTGGCAAGTGCCACTCACGGAGCGTGCATCTGAGATTTCAGCATTTGCTACTCCAGATGCCTTCTTACAGTATAAGGTCTTGGCTTTCGGCCTTAAAAATGCTCCAGCAACGTTTCAACGTTTGATGTGTAAAGTACTGTCTAATGTGAAAAATTGTGAGGCTTATCTTGACGATGTTGTGTGTTATTCCGAGACCTGGAAGGGTCATTTGGAGGTATTGGAGGAAGTGTTTGTTAGGTTTCAAGAAGCTAATCTAACCCTCAATCTTGCTAAATGTGAATTTTGTCATGCTACTGTTAGGTACTTAGGAAAGGAAGTGGGTCAGGGCACTGTACGACCAGTCGAAGCCAAAGTCAACGCCATTGTTAATTTTCCTATACCGCAGACAAAAAGGGAGCTTCGAGGTTTCCTTGGCATGGCTGGATTCTACAGAAGTTTCTGTAGGAATTTTTCTGATGTAGTGAAACCTCTTACTGATAACCTCCGAAAAGCAATTCCCTTTTTGTGGACTCCTCAGTGTCAGATTGCTTTTGATTCTTTGAAGAATTTGTTATGCAGCGCTCCTGTCTTAGCCACTCCTGACTTCACCAAACCGTTTAAACTTGAGGTTGATGCAAGCGGAACTGGTGCAGGTGCTGTACTGTTACAAGAAGATGAAAATGGAATTGATCACCCATTGTGTTTTTTTTCTAAGAAGTTTAATCGTCATCAATGTAACTACAGTACAATTGAGAAAGAAGCACTCGCGCTTTTGCTAGCTTTGCAACAGTTTGAAGTTTATATTGGTTCAAGTTCACAACCTGTTGAAGTTTTTACTGATCACAACCCTCTTGTATTTTTACAGAAGTTCTGTAACAAAAATCAAAGACTCATGCGCTGGGCTTTAATTTGTCAAGATTTTAACTTGCACATCCAGTACAAGAAGGGCACAGATAATGTTATTGCGGATTCTCTATCAAGATCTTGTGTATAAACATGTTTTCATGTTTATTTTTGTGTATGGGGGTGTTACATCCCCTTTGGTCTGTTTATGTGTGTTATGCTTTGTGGGAGGTGTTTGTTTTTATCCAGGAAGAAGACCGGATTGGTTCCTGCAGTCTGATTGGTGCCACGCCCTGATTGATCCGCTGACACCTGGACGTGTATAAAAGCCTCCTACATTACTGTCTTCATTAGCCTTGTGCTCACTCGATACTTTGTCTTGCCTGACTTTGCTTCGATATTTGGTACGCCTGTTGAGAGTTTGTTTAAGTGGAAAGAGTTTGTTGAAGTGGAAAGAGTTTGTTTGATTCTTGTGAACTGCCATATTTGTGATAACGACCACCGCCTGTTTAATGACTTAGATTCCAGATAAACCCCTGAACTGATACCTGTTTATACTTTTGTTTTTATTTTATTTTGGGAGGTAGGGAGTCCGACGCCAACTCTTTGTTTTGATCTTTATTGCCTGTTTTTGATTAGGGAGTTGGGGAAGTAATTGTATTTTATTTTATTTTATTTTGTGGAGTAGGGCAGTAAGAGGTACATATAAATTAGTTATTTTGTTTGTTATTTTTGGCTCTGTCGGCTCCTGAGGTAAAATACCCAATTGTATTATTTTTGACCTGTTAAAATTCAATAAATATTGTTCCATTTATTTCTACATAAAAAGAAACCGTTGCATTTCCTTACTTTTTTCATGTTATGTCCTTTGCCCTAGACGGGGCGTAACAACATGCTTTATAAGTACTGATAAATTAATGTGTTAATAATGCTAATAAGCAACTGGTTACTAGTGAAAATTGGTCACTAAAGTGTTACCTAAATATCAATCCTAAATAGTGGCATCTTCAAATAAATGTTTAGGATCTTTACTCAGAACAAGCTTCATATTTCTGTGACATTTGACCAGAAGATCTCAAAGTGATTGTTTCGATGAAGTCAGTTCTCCTCAAGTTCACGCAGGGGTCATAACAGAGAAACCACTGGTGTAGTTCATAACATTAACTATATGTTCCACTGACAGCTAACACCAAACCCTTTGCCTTCACTTTGAAATGTACATCTATCATTTTCATAGTTATCCTATCATTTATTTCAGTGGTTCCCAACTGCTGTTGTTCTGTAGCATATGCAGCAAAAGTATCTAAGATAAATTGGCGGTTTATTCTTAAACCAATCAGTGAGTTTGAATAGTGGAAGCATAGTTACAATTTAATATTTATTTTTTGTTATTTATATATATATATATATATGAAATGATGTTATTATGTTATGACTTAGGCATTTTTTTTATATATATGAACAATATTATTTCTTTTAATAGTAATTGGCGGCCCAGCTGCAATACCATCGCGACCCACTAGGGCGCGGCCTACAGGTTGAAAACCACTGATTTATTTAATTCATTTTCAATGCATAGACAAACTACGTCATTCAAGTAAAAAAAAAAAAAAAAAAGAGTACAGTGTAGCAAGTGCACATTCTTCCTCTCAACAGTGCTTTGAAATCCAGATTTCTTGCATTCCTCTGTTTACATGACGAGATGAGAGGCCATCTGCTCAACTGTCATTGTATCTTTTACTAGGTTCATGATCAACTTAAATAATGGCTGCTTTCAAATTCCATTGTGTTTTCTTATGCCAGCCTACAGGGCTACATGAAAACTGGTTGCCTTAGAACATAATTGAGTTAAATGACAGTTCTGAGGGTGGACATGCACAAACAAGTTAATGTGTTCACCAAGTACGTCAATGATTTACACAGAAAGTAGAAACATACATGAAAGGAGTTAAATATTGGAGGCAAATGTAAAATTTACTAAAATGCATAAAGTTGAAATCTGTTTATGAGGGGTATAAAAAATTAGATGAATTATATGACAACAGTTAATTAATCAATTGGACTGCAGTTAATCACATACAGTGTACACTACCATTTAAAAGCCTGTGGTCAGTTTTCTAATTATCAAGGCTACATAAAATTGATCAAAACTGACAGTAAAGACTTACATTGTTATAAAAAAGATTGACTATTTAAAATAAATGTTCTTTTGAACAACAACAAAAATCATTCTGAAGCATTGATAGTTAGAAAAAATGATTTCTGAAGGATCATGTGACACTCAAGACTGGTATCATGGCTGCTGAAATTTCTGAATTTAAAACCTTAACATATAAAACAATATATTCAAACAATATTATAGTATTTTTGCTCAAATAATTGCTTAAGTTTTGTGTTAGCACAAGAGATTTCTTTCAAAAAAAAAAAAAAAAAAAAAAAAAAAAACCTTTCCTACCCCAATTTTTGAATGATAGTATATTAATGCTCAACACCAAAAACACAAAAACACTCCAGACAATTCATATTGTATTAGATGAGTAAAGCATTAGTCAAAAAGCAGCTTTAGAAATCAATATATAGTCCACAGCAATCCATTTCACAATCAAGTATGTCAGCGTATCTTAGCGGCTATTCGCACACAATGTTTTCTTTTGTTCTGAGCCTTTAAACATATGCCAAATGTCTTACTTTCTGTAGGTTATTTCCAACTAAATTTTTACTATATTAAGTTAAATAGCGAGCCCTAGTCTTTTTAAATTCACATTGTGCTGATTTAATCCTGTATTAGTGTTTGTTTGATGGATCTCAGTTTAGCAGTACAAATCTATCTCTTTCTTACTTTTACCAAACACTGTCAAATACAGCCTGCTCTTCACTCTCTTTATTCTAAAAGCAGGTAATTGAATTGGACAAGATAGACAAGAATCAACTGGCAGTCCTCAACAGGTTGTTCCCTGTGGTCTGAAGTTATCTCACTCACTGTGTTCGGAGGGTGAAAGCCGCACTGGTGATGGAGGTAGGCAGGTTCAGGCCTTTGGTAATCTCGCGCCATATTTTCTTATTGATGACTTCCACTAAGCCGCCTTTTTCGGTGACAAGCTTGTAGAGAGTGTAGAGATCCAACACCTGCTTGGCCATGATAGGAATCCGATTCACTGGAGTCCCTGCAGGAGCCGGGGGAAAAAAAGCACAATATCCACAATCAATGCCATTAACTCAAGCTCATCGACGGGCCCCTCGGCCGCTTATAAGGCCAATCAGTCAAGCATAAGTAAAACGTCCGACAGCTTCCCACTCCACTTAGCAAAAATATCACTTTTTGCCTTCAGTCAAAGGTCTGCGCTATCTGTTTTGCCTTTAGTGAAAAGAAAGACCTGTGGCTTCTTATTAATGTGAAAGTAACATCCACACTGCACACTGTATACTCAAAGTGAAAATCATTTATCATGATCTAATATGCACCATAAAGCCTGAACAGCAGTGAAGGAAATCATTTTTAAAAGAGAACAAAAGTTGCCAAACATCTAAACTCTCGGATATCGATGCTTAAACACTGCTCTCCTTCCCTCTGTCAGTTCATTTGTTGAATGGAAAAAGACCTCAGTGATAATTTGTGCTCACGATTTAATGTTAGGTTGTAATGTGCGAAGGGGATAAGCCCTTTGTGTGCATCTGAGACCGCCTGACCTCAAGATAATTAACCTGTATTTTGCTGATAGAGTTCTATTGTGCCCATTGGATTTGCCATAATAGCAATCAATACGTAGAGAAATATAGAGCAAACAACAGCAAGCAGAGCCACAGTCTGAAAAGAGCAAGGAGAGCAGAGCTATGGTCTATCAAGGTAAAAACACATCAATTAAGACTTGTAATTACGGCTTCATTTTGCCTCTCTGGCATGTGAACTAAGAGACACTATTAAAAGTAAAGATTTATCTGCCTTCTCTCTGAGACAATGCTGGCATTAAATCTGAAGTAGCACAAACGTCTAAAACAATCGATCGATGTTTCTAACTTCTCCTCAAACTGACCACACGAGTCACTGAAGTAAAAGTAAGTATCAACGGTCTTGATCTGAAAAAGCCGAAATGTTTTAAAGTGGTGGTTCTCGTCTGGATTTGATTCACAGCGCATACTTTAGAACCAAAATCAAGTAATGACCCGACACGGTACCAATATGTTTACTGAACAAAAAACAAAGAAAACTCTCTTAAAAATAACACTGAAATGTATTACATTAATATCATTTAGATAAGATTAATCTTGGTAGAACAGTGTGGCTGGCAAAAAAAAAGATATTCCTTCATCTGCTACTGACATGCAGTGCTTGCTCTTATTATTCCCAGCCTATAATTCAATCAGTCATTGTGGTGGGGGTTAGTAATATGTGCTGTAATAGACATTAGACACTATTTTGTGGGTTTTAGAGAACATGCAAAGAGGAAGGATCTGTCCTCTATAACCAAGGCGGATATTATCATAATGGCTAAATCTGGTCAACTGACTATGGATCTTGCTTATATGCTGAATTTGAATGGACACAATGTCTGCTGATTTATTGAAAAACACTGTGAAACATGTACCATGCAGAATGGGCCAAATAAGACGAGTGAGCGTTTTGACAGGAGGTAGAAAATCAACTCAGTGTGTGACTTCTTCACAATAAAAATTGTTTTTTATTGTTTTTTCCCAAACATTTTTGGGAGGCTTTGCAAATCAGAATAAAGGGAGAACTAATGAATAATCTATCGTAATAACTGATTGTACTGTATTCAATGTATGAGCTTTTAGTTTTTTTGCATAGTAAAATAAAAGCATAATTCTATAATAAGCCTTTTACCTTTTTCCCCAATAAAATTCTGTCAATACCTTAAACCTTAAATTTAGTTTTTTCTTTTCCCCAGTAATACAAATTCCTGGTTTAGTTGAACTTTTACGCCCATTAAACCTAACCCACTCCTTACTTAACAAACCTTCAAATGTACAAAGTTAAAACACATTAATGAACAAATAATTATTTATTCCCATGCACAAAAGGCCAAGCTAAATGAGGCTGGAGCAATAAATAAAACTTGACTCCACAAAAGCCACCTTTGGACTGAATCTGAACCTGGATAAGCGTCTTTAAAACAAGATTTACGAGCGCTCGATTTCTGAGCTCATGTATTCATCTCCTCTTGTTCCCTGGATAAGATGCAGTGAATAAAGGCCAGTACGAGCCTTTGTCATCCCAAACAATTTGATCAGGTCATGCATCATTATGACAAAGAGTGATTGTGGAGCGCAGAGAAACACGTTTCGCCGAGCTCACATAGTTGCCTGCTGTTAATTGCTCACTGGCTAAAAAGGTTTAATTGAAAATGTGCTGAAGGCAATAAGCTGGTGTTGGGGCCAATCATCTATGTGGCTGCCTTCATCAGCAGTCTGCCTTTTAATCATTCACTTCAGCCAGATAATGGAAGGACAATGTGCCTGCGATGGCTCGGTCTTCCGAAGCATGAAATGAAGGGCTAATTTGTAAACACAAGGCTAGAAAAAAACTTTATCCGTGTGTATAAAACCGGCTAATTGCACTGACCAACAAGCCTGAGTAAGTCCTCTATGATGTGTTTGTCAGGAATTACATTTATTCATTTGACGGATGCTTTTATCCAAAATGACGTTTAAGAAACGCTAAGGAGCTAGTAACAGGTTTGCCAACATTCTTTCCATATCACTACAAAAATGATCTTCCTGGGTTGAAAATGTACTATACGTATGAACACTGAGCTGAAAAAGACAAACCAGACAATCAACTTTAGCTGCAAAAAAAAAATGTGTGTGTGTGTGTTTATAAGTGTGTAAAAGGTGAAAGGGTACACAAACACATCAGTTCGGTTTAATAACTATTTATTTTTAAATATAAAAAACAACACTCAACTTATAAAATGTATGCAAACATGTAAATTGCAAATTTTTTTTAATTAACTTCTAAATTATAACATTTCTATTTGTCGTTGAAGTATTCATTTTCACAGTGGCCGTCATAACATGTTTCATAACATAAACATACTTTAAATAATTAAGACATCACTAACATGTAATGTAAAATAAAATGCTCTTCTCTAGACTTCATTTCTTTAGCGAACTAATGATTATTTTAAAAATAAATCTACACGTTTTTTTTTAATTACTACAACAAAGTAGATCATTATAATCAAGCCATCTATTTTTACTTTAAACACGTTTTTCATTAATATTAAAATGGTTCTATAAATCTTAACTATAAAAATAGTCAAAGGCATATATTTTGTGTATGTTTAAAAACAAACACAACTGAAAAGAAGCACTTTGTGGAGCAGCCAATTGTAGTACACAAGCAGAATCAAAAAATATACTTTTATTCTTTTATTGGAATGGCATTTCCAAACACTTCAGGGTGTTCTCCTATGGAAAACAGTAAAATTAGATAATATGAAAATATGTATAGAGAAAATATGGCTAGAAACTAAAAGGCTGATTCTTCGAGGCGGCTCATGGCCTTTCATTCTCTTCATTAGTATTTCAGGTAATTTTGAAAGTGTCGAATATTGATTTATTCAAAAGGAAGTGCTGATGCTGCGCTGAGATGTGATCAATTTATTGTTGCTGTCCGGTGGGAATCATGAATCAAAGTGGGAATTTATCAGTTTACAATGGGCAATAACACTTGCATTGTTCCTATTGCTTAAAGATTAGGGGTCGTAAATGAGCCCATCACTCCAAGTCTATTCCACGATGGACGTATTTATTCTTCAGAAGCCAACTTAAAAGAAAAGGATACAATTAAGTGATTTACATCAGTTGTTTAAATCTCATTTCTCTTCATATAATGAGACCATCATAGCATAGCCAAACAAAGAAAGTTTTCATTGATAAAACCACCATAAAACAACAGTCCATGTTTCTGGAAACCTTGCTGGAATCACATGATTTCTCCATTTTGACAGAGGTATAATTTGCAGTACAGGTCTCAAACAGCTGGTCATACATACTTCTTTCTATATAAAGCTCTCTGGGGAACAGGGAATCTCATCTACATTCTTCCATGAGTGGAGTTAAACACAGGTCTGTTTGTGTTGAGCTGTGAAATAGAGGCAGCCATTTTGATGTGAAAAAAGATACGCCATCTCAGTACACTGAGGGGCTTGCGACAAACGATTCGTATTTGACAGGTTATGATTGATGATGGCAAGGTTTCGGGGGACACTGGGAAGGCCAGTGACCTTTGGTCTCAGGCCAGGCCTACAGGGGACAACAGTCCTGGCATGAATTCACTCACAGCGGGGGAGAACCTTTCGTGTATTGCGTTTTAATGTGTTCTGGACAAATAATGAAGCTGAGAAGATTTCACCAGAGTTTTCATTTTCTTACTATCGCCAAACTCCTATTCGATCTTGTGACTGAACTGATGCAGAACGTCATTCTGGGAAGGAAACATTCTGCATTTAGACTACGTATCACTTATTTTTGTGAATCACAAAAGGAGACAAATTTGAAGATTGTGTTGTCCATTTTTCCTTTAAGCAATTACAAAAATGAATACTAAAATTATTGCATGTATTTGATCAAACAGTAATGAGAGTAAAGAAGTAATATTGTAAAATATTATTACTATTTAAAATGTTTTAATATATTTTAAAAAGCAAGTTATAAGTCATAGCAAAGCTACATTTTCAGGAGGAATTACTCCAGTTTTGAAAGTCACATGACTGTTTAGAAATTATTATTATTATCACTGGTAGAAACAGTTGTGCTACTTCTATATCTTTACTGTCGCTTTTGATTAACTTAAATCTACGGAGCCCCACACATGCCATGTAGGAAAGAATATTAGGCTAAATCGTGTGCACGATTTACTAATTTGTTCCCTCAATGTACTAAAACGTGCACAAGATTACTATTGCGTTCCCTCGATTTACTATTTCGTTCACTCGATTTATAAATTGTGCGCACAATTTACTAATTCGTTCCCTCGATCGATCGAAAAGAGGTAACGCAATAGTAATCGTGTGCAGGTTTTAGTACATTGAGGGAATGAATTTGTAAATTGTGCGCACAAATTATTATTTTTTTTCTTGCATGTCATGTGGGCGGCTCCATATAATTCATCTTTTTGTTGAAAAAAAGTATTAATTTCAGATTGATTCTGAGAACCATTGCTTTGTTCATTTAAACTTTGAGCTGTTCCTTACATAGATTTGATTTATATAGATTTATTTATATAGAATTATATAGACACATATGAAATACTTTTAAGAGTCACTGACTCTCACACATTTTTTTTTTTCCGTTCTTTATAATTGCATGTGGTAAAAATTCTCTCATTTTTCCCAATAGAAAAATATCATGAGCGTAAATGATGATAGATTTCTAATTTTGGGTTACCAAAATCAAACAAACAAATAAAAAGTTTTTTAATTGCACAAAGCCAATTATTGAAACTCAGAAATCTTCCTGTGCCAAATATTTTATTTGATTATGGCACACACTGCAGTTCAAAATACATGTCCTAATTGCATTCTGAAATCTTTACTAGGTTGAAGCTCAGATTGCAGTGTAACCAATACTTGTCAAAGATCTAAATATGAACTTGGTATCACTGATCATTGACCTTTTCTCAATTATAGTTTACTGCTTAAATTTACCTACCAAAATTATGGCAAGTGGATTGTTTGCATCCTGTCGTTCTTACCCATCTCAAACATATCAAAATTAGACTATTGATCACCCAGCATCAGACGTTCATTTAAAATGTAAATTTAAGAGAGAACTGAAGACCACAAAATGGTTACCTGCAGTTCTAGTAGCAAATTGCAAAAAAATACATTTAGAAAAAATGTACACAATTACAATTATAACAAATAATAAAAACAGTACATTTAAATGTTACCATACATTATTTGACAAAACATTTTTATAGTCATAAAGCCATAAAGCTGTCAACCCCCATATATTTGTAATTTTAGTCTATCAATATACATATATAGTGTATTTCAGAAAATTTGGAAAACCAATTAATTGTTTGTCTGTTTGTTTATCATGTGCTCATTTTTAATTGTATATTATTTTTAATTATCATTTTTATGAAGACATTCACATCGGCATGTAACCAACTCCTAGGGGTTTGTGAGTCCGCAGCTGAAACACATTCTAATGTAAAACATTTGAAAATAATACACTTTTTCTCCTTAATATCTTAAACACAACATAAAGCAGTGCAGTATTTGCCAGGGAATTTTTGTTGTCAAAGAGCTGCAAAAACAAAGTTCAGGAAAACACTCTCAGCAAGTGCAGCCTCTAATAAAAGCTGAAACGTGATACCAGCTGTTTGTGCTTCCATCTCAAATTGCAACATGGCATTAATCTTATTCAATCCAAATATGGCTTGAAATTTCATTTAGAATATGCAAAATGTCATTTGTAATATGATCCTTACCAAGTTTCAAACAAGAAAAACCACTAACGGTGTGCAGCAATGAACACCCTTATTTCAGTGGGGGCAGCACGTATCAAGATCTCACAGGAGCAAGTGGTTTCACTCGAGAATGACGAGAAAAAAAAAACATCAGACTCAGGATTATCAAATTATCACCTGTCACTGCTGAAGCTCACACACACGTCTGAAACTGCTAAGTGAAGAAAAATGGACCTGCATCAACCATGTATTACAAGAATGAAGAAATATAACTCTAGTCACAGACAAAATATCTCTTAGTACTACTGTAACTTTGACTTTTTGACAGCTAAATAAATACACAACAAATTCAAGCAAAATCTACGTTTGAACAGTAGGTGCACTTTCAGACCTAGATTTACAAACCCCAGATACCCAATGACCCCAGAACCACCACATCTGTTAGCATCTGTAAAAAAAGATTTTTCAAAGCTGTAAATAAAGTTTACAGGAGTATGTGTTTCATGAGAAAAAAAACGATTTCCATCTGTCTACTTCAAAATAGGGCGGGGCGATTTAAAATGTAAAAATTTTGTTTAATTCAACGTTACTTGCTTCTTCTTTGTCACTATTTGTGAATTTTGAAAACAAATTTGGTTGCCAAACAATTTGTTATAATTTGTTAAAGCGCATATGACACTTACCGTAAACTAGAGATTATGGTTTCTATAGTTTAAAATATGGTAGATCGTATGATACGTCGATTCACTTCAGAAGTCCTTTATTAACTCTCCAGAGCTGTGTGGGGCACTTTTATGATGGATGGATGCACTTTTTTGGGCTTCAAAATCTCAACCCTGCTCCACTGCCATTATAAAGCCTATAAATTATATAACACCAACTGATTCGTCTGCAAGATGAAAGTCATATACGCCTAGGATGGCTTGAGGGTGAGGAAATAATTGGGTAATTTTCATTTGTGGGTTAAATATCCCTTTGAGTGTCCTAACTGAGCATGTATCGCTAGCTTTGAATTCTCTGTCACAATAGTCTCGTCCTGGTCATGAACAGTTCCAACTGATGAACCACCATATTGAGTGACAAAACTAAATATGGTGGAAGTTAAATGGGAGTTCCCATTCTATTCATCCTGTCAGTTACATGGTATGATAACAGTTATATAAGCCTCTTGGTCATTTAACACCATGAAGACGTGATTGACAACACAACAGTAAAACAAGTACGGCAGGTAACCTGGATCATGTGCTGAAAGACTCATTTATGAGAAGAAAATCCATAACAGATGTAATGAAAAAAACTTCATCCTAAAACCTCTGGGTATTCGTTGAATGATTACTACTGAGAGCTAACATTTGTCCAATAAATGAATCTGTATAAATGCAAGTGAACTCCTGATGAGTGCACTGGGTCTTCTGATTTCCTGAGCGATGAAGTCAATACAGATTTAGAGATCAAGCATAAGAACAGAGGCAGCAGGGATTTAATTATATTTGATCTTATGCCTGAGCTGACAGGAAGAGCCTCACTTTGCTGCATTCAGGCATTTTTATGTCATGGCATCACCAGACTAGATGACTCCTCACTGGATTAGCCCATAGCGCAATAACAACAGCATGAACCGCGATAAAACCTACCCTGCATTCCTGTCATCACAAATTCAAACAGATGAGAAAGAGCTAAATGACAACTCAGCCCTCTCTGTCATCTGTTGCCTCTCAGGGAAAATAAATCAGATATACTGTGACCTGTAACCGCCTCAAACACTAAACCAAAGCTCCGAAATGGGGTTCTGTTTAAAACACGAAAATCTGTTGCAAAAATGGTTAGGTTGGTCAAAAATGGCCACACATGGAGAAAAAAACAAATGTGTCACTGGTATGGAAAGCTTCAGAAAAGATGCTTTCCATATCATACTAAACAATTATTTTTAATTGAATTAGTTACATTATGATTATATGATTATAATTATAATTAATAATGCTACAACTTGTTTTTTTTAATTTTACTAGAAAGTTTGAACTCAAAATACTACAACTTTTGTAATAAATAAATGTAATAAATTATTATTTTTGGCTCATTATTAATAACAATATTCTTTGCTCATTATTTTATGCTTAATTTGTAAAAGGTTATGAATTTATTGTCTTTTTTTTTTAAATATATTAACTATATTAATTTTAATGTGACACTTTTTTGTAACTGAAACGTCATTTATACAATTAGATAATTAGTTCTAACATTTTAAATTCAATATTATAATAGTAACATTAATATAATAATATACATATTTATTTTATGAAATTAAAGCAATCTAATAAGGTAAATTTTTAAATGGAGCTGAATCTCTCCTTCAAAACCTGGATCTAATTTCATTTTAGCACTGATATATTGTATGTATTTACAAAAGCATGAAATGAGCTCTGAATAGTTAGCAGTCAAAATTTTGTGAGCTATTTAGTAATAATATATACTTTACTGCTGACAGTCTGCAAGTTCAGCACAATACATTTACATAGGTTTAGTTCTTTCAGTGTAATGTGTAAGGAAGCCACAGTCTCAACTGTTGGAAAGACACATCTATCATCATTCAAGGATTAAGAGAGTTTCTTTCCCAATTCTTCTTTCTCAGAAAAAATCTAATGCGCTTTCTATTTGTCCTGCAGACAACATGCACATAAGTTCATAATAATTACCATATTACCAAAACAGAGCCACACAGATGTGTTTTTAATTGTTTTTAGGAAAAAAAATCAACTTGGATATAAACCAAAATGATAGGGCAAATAAACCATATTACCAAAACAGAGCCACACCAAACAACAAAAAACGGTCCTGTGTACTTAAAACAGCTCGGTCCTGTCTTGGAAAGTCATCAAAGGCTGCAAACTTCCTCATGTAATGCAAGGCCATTAAAGTTCCTCTATAAAATATGGGAGGCTGATGTCTGCTGAAACACCTCGGTGGGAAAAACATCTCAGATGATGTACCTCCCTCCTCAATAAATTCATTATGCCACGGCCGGCTAACATAATACCAGGATGCTGGCTTCCCTACCGTGACAAGGTCATCCCCTCAGGGATGTTTTCACATAATCTGCGAGTAATTATAAAACAAACAGCAGAAGCCGTTGTTTCAGATAGCATCAGGGGCAGAAACACGCCACAGCGGCAGCAACACTTCAGAGAAATGGACGGTTCAAGCAGGAAACCTGAAGAAGCCTATCACAATAGTATCTACACATTCTCAGCATTTACCAAAAACAATAAACCCTGCATTTCTATTGTTGGCAAGACCACAGATGGGTGGTTAGACATTTATGATACTTTGTTTCCAAACACAGGTGGCACACAAGTATAATCAAACCTACTTATCTGAATTGTTCCTACAAAAGAAATCCTTCGTTATATTCCTAAAAAATACAGAAACCCTTGTATTTAATCGTTTTTTTTTTTTTTTTGAAAAGCTTCTTTTCTTATTGAGTTTTCCATCAAGATGAGTAAATACAATTTCACCTGGAATATCTCCAAAATATTGCCAGCGAGCCCTATAATTATTCATTATCATCTAAAAGCAAAATATGGTTTTGCAATGTGGGTGTGAATGGGTGTGTGCTCCTGACATTTACAATCTGAATAGCTGCACAAAACAAGACTCACCTCTTTTTTGCATGAAACTGAAGAGATCGTCGAGAAACTCCTTTCTTTTCTCATCATCGTCCAGTTCGTACAGCTGTGAAACGAACAGAAGATGCTTTGTTAGTGTTCTGAGGATTGCGCTTTAAGTGTGAAGCACATACAGCGCTCCCCTACTACCGTTAAATATATCATATTAAGGCTGGATGCTGATACACTCACACCAGTGGAAAAACCACATGCATTTTAAGGGCGCTTTTCCCTTTATCGGCGTATCCATTATGTTTTCTCATCCTGTCCCCTGTCTCTGAATGGACGTGCTCAAAAGAGCCTTTTAAAAGCCGTCTCGTGAAGGAGAAGACTGCAACCTGATGGAAATACTCTCCTCAACCTTCACTTTCAATAAGTCTTAGGCTACGTTAACAGGCGAGCAGGTCGATACAGGAAGACAGAGGGATGACCTTTGGAAACAGCAGGGCACACGGAACAAGGCCCCGGAGATAATAACCGATCATTTAGGAGTGTATTAGCTGTCACCAATATTGAAGGACCAATGCAATCAATGCCTCAGAAAAAGGTACAGTGGGTTTAAAGTGTGAATAAGACACAACAGGCTTTTACCCGTATGTGACATTTCCAAGGCGTACGGGGCAAATCAAACAAGTTCTGTTCGAAATACGACGGGCGAAGAAAATCTCTAATCGGGAATGAAGCTCTGAAATGCAGTAAAGCCTGTCAAGTCACCTGCATTGATGATATCTGGCAAAGTCTGTATGCTTCATACATTCATGATGCATGGCAACAAAGCTGAAATCTGCTCTTGCTAAGTGGTAGTCCATATGTGTGGCTTTAATGTGATTGTGTGGGTATCGATGAACAAGCTAGGACATATGATCAACTGCCTGGCGAGTTGTTGAGCGACAGAATGTAAACCCTGAAGAACAAGGCACAGAAGGTGTAACAAGAGAATCCTGCTTCTTAACATATGCAGATTTAAATACAGACGCTGCATAAGTCAGACAACAAAACATGCTGTGATAAATCGGGACTTCTGTTTTATCCAATGAAACTGTATTAAATATTTCTATACTGAATACTGAAATACTGAAAACAGAATTGATTTTTTTTTTCTAATTTAAAGAAACATAAAACAGCATCTCTAATTTTTTTTTATCATCTTTAATGCACTGATCACAATATTATCTATGCAACACTCTGCCCACTTCAGTTGAAGTGCCAGCAGCCATAACAGTAAATTAGCGATTCATTAAGATTCATTAAGAGGTGATGTAATTGTGACACTGTCAGTTGTAGAGGTCGCCACTAAGCCAGGGTGACCAGTAAAGGGGTAATTAAGTCAAAAGTGTAATGACGTCTACAACACTACATTAAATATTAACAGATGGAAAATACATTAGAGCTCTGCTTCACCTCTGAGTGGTCCATTATGCTCATATTAGTTCTATTCCCAGCATTATGACTGCAGGAATGCAGAGCACTGATGCATGCAGTCTCACAAGACTCCCATCAATCTAAATCTTGGTGTGACTGGAATAATTCAGAATTTGAAATCACTTATTATATGGCATAATCTATTTTGTTAAATTACATACAGTCAAGTCCAAAAGTCTGTGACTACACTGATAAACTGTGATTCAAAATCTGAATTAATATCTGAAAAAAAAAAAAAAACCCAGAAACATTACAAATTGTGATTTTGTTTTGTTTTTATCCTACGTATAATGTTAATTTATTATTAATGAATTACTTATTTTGGGTTCATGTTACACAATAAATACAGTAATTTATAAGCAATAGTTATAGTTTTACGTAATTAGAGGTAAATAAAACTACCCAGTAGGTGGGGTTAAACATTTATATTATTATAATTAATAATAAAAAAATTAAAAATTAAACAAGAGGTAGATTGGGCAAACATGGTTTGTTGAAATACAGCAGGAAGAGTTTTAAATAAAAGTAGATTACACAGGCTTGAGGAAATCAAGGAAGGGTTGCCATACATCTGGGAATCAACCATGTAGTTTGGGATCCAATAAACCTACTCCTTCCAATCATGGAACAACTCATACAACCAGGTTTTGAAAAAAGAGGCATGTGAAGATTTCCAGTTTAAGAGTACTATCTTTTTAGCAAGAACCATACCCAACAACCAGTACCTCAGATTGGTAAAATGGGATCAGGCTGCACAACCTTTTGCAAAACCTTTGAAAAAAGTGAAAAACGCTACTCCAAAAATCAAGCAGGTTAGGACAAAACCAGAACAGATGCGATAGGGAGCCCTCTGTTTCTATACATCCATCACATATAATGGAGAAATAGTATTGTATGTTTTATTTAGTCTAACTTTGGAATAATACACTCTTTGTTTTTCAAACTCAGTTTTAAACTGGATCAGCCTATGTCTGGCATTTATTGAACAAAAATCAGACCTAGGAAGATTAAATAAAGACTGTAATTGACTAAAGGATGCAAACATGTAATTTACATAGAGGTCCCCGATGGACTTTAAACCTTTGTTTCTCCATGTAGCAAACCCCAGATCAAGTTCTGATGCCTTTATACAAATGACGGAAAGCAACTGGAGTATGTACAGAGAATTTTTAAACATAAAATTATTCCTAACCGATTTTGATGAAGGAGACACCTTTGAGAAAAGTAGAACTGGAAGACAAGATTTAGTTAGGGATATTGTCTCTATCTTAAGCCATAGTGGATCAGCTATAGAGGAAATTACACTAAGAACACCCTTCTGCCAGTAGGACAGAGCTCTAGCATTTGCTGCCCAATAGTAGATTTTAATAACTGGAAGCCCAAAGCCTCCGCTCTGTGTGGTTTTTGTAAAGCACTGGGTTGTTTTAAACCAGCATTTTTAGTTTTAAACAAACGTGGAGTTTATGTTCCTTGATTGCTAAAGGACAGAGGGAGACAATTCAAATAATTCATTTTGCATAATGACATTTATTGTGTTAATGATATAATGTGCAATACAATTAAAAATTGAGTTATTCACATATTCTTATTCTGTGACAGCTTATTTACATTACGTGGTAGATTTTTTTATATTGTCTACATTCTGGGACTTTTTATAAAAAACAAAACAATAAGGTTTGGAGCTCAATATCTCAAAACTACTCTGAATGCAGACAGAACCTTACGATTCCAAGGGGAGCATTTCACTTGTCTCAGAATTTAATTTTTTTAATTAGTAATTCAATTTAAACAGTTTTTTCTTAACTAATAATATTAATAATAAATATTAAATATATTTAAAATTCCTCAGTTAAACTGGCTGTTTATTAATTCAAACCTCATTACATGCACAGAAGTCGCCTATCTATGTCACTTGTAAGCCTGTCTGAATTACACATGTGTGTGTGATCATTATGAAGCGTCTCAATGATTCTTCGTAGTGTCAGATAACACAAGCTGCTTACAGTGTCAAACCCCCAAGGCTTCTGTGACATTATATGATCACACCCTGACTCAACCTTCAGCAACTACAGGTTCAACATGTATGGGCAAAAGAATAAATGAGCGGACGATGTAAAACATGTTTGGGTAATTTCTGAATTACTTCACATACATTTTTTGTGCGAAAAAATTTCAGAACACATGGAAAGCAAAGTACAAAGTAAAACCTTTTTATGTTTTTAAATTAGATCTCAATGCATCCCTGCATTGTTCAAAGAAGTATGTCGCCAGGATTTCAGTAGAGGGAGCTCTTCACAATACAATAAATGATCACACAGGACTTCTATCAAGACATTTTTACCAGCTCTTTCAAAACAAAATCAGACCAACAAATCAAGGACATTGCCTCTCAGACTGGGAGTAGAAAAAAACCATACACTTTTATGTTTATACAAACAGTGTCCAAGAGAGTCATGCTATAGACATTGTTTCACAATTTTCACATCAGGTAGGTGGGCCAGTGACAGGGTGACATTCTTTGTGACTAACACACACACACACACACACACACACACACACACACACACACACACACACACACACCGATTGTTTTGTCAAAAGCAATGAAGAGGGAGCTGGGCTATGACTATGAACCCACTTTAAGTGGAGCTTCAGGCAGTCTAGAGCTGCTACATATACCAAAACCTGGAGGCTCAGCAGAGGGACTGACTGTTGACCTAAAAGTTTGGAAATGCTTTTAGTTCTACACCACATAATCTCTGAGACCTTGCAAATGACACACACCCAGTGTTATTCTCATTCAAAAGTCTGGCTAACAGCACAGATCAAAGGCAAGAATGCAAGGTATTATAATTTAGAAATAAGGCACAATAAAAGAACATATTAGTGGATATATTTTCATTATGATTTTTGCAACCAAAAAAATCTATTTCAAATAACCTCATTCTGGTTGGTCAATCGTGGCACTGTGCTGTCAAATATTTTGCTATAATGGGCCGCTAAACCATTTGTTCTCAACATTTCTGTTGCCCACAACAAGTAGATTTTAAAAATCTCTATCCGATTAATAACTGTAGATAAAACAATTAGAAAATATGTATTACAAAATATTACAAATTCCTTTGAGATTGATATGTTATGAGATTTTATTAATTTATATGATAATTCCAGGTCTAGATATCACACTTTATATATTCTTCAAAGAAAAAAATACTTGAGGGGATGAAATAAAATAGATACTATCTTGATTTTTAGTTGTTTTACCTCATTTTAATGCACATTTAGTTTTTATTTTATCAAGTTATCTTAAGGCTCTTGGCTGAGCAGTACACTAAACCATGTAACTGTCTTTCTACACTGGGTTAGATTCGTGGCTCTAAAAGCATTCTTTATTCTCACATTATAAAATACTTTAAATTAAAGTCAATATTCCATGTCCATTTATTCATTCATTTAGTAAATAGCCGTGTAAAAAGCGAGATAATATACAGTCAGATGGTCATTACTGCAAAACAATCTCTTCAGGGGGATCTGGTTGCCCTGTGAGGGTGTATTTTGTGATAATGACCAGTCCGTTGTCTCTCATGTAAGGTTAAACTAAGACTAGAAGTACTGAAGCTCAGAAAATGTGACGGCTGTATATTTTTTTAATGACTGGTATTATGGACCTCTGTGAGATTGAGAACAAAAAGTTAGTATAATAAATAATTGTGAGGGTAACAATCACCGTCTGTGCTAACAAACCACTAATTAACAAGCATCAATACCAGAGAAAAAAAATCCCATGACAACAGAATCGATCCCAAGAATCTTCTCCATTGTGTGTGGCACTGATAGTGTGTGTGGACACGTGTGTGTGTGCGCACCGGGTCCCAGAGCTCCTGGGAAACTGCTGGGCTTAATGTGCCTGTGTGTGTTTGAATGTGAGTGTGAGTGTGTGAGAAGCACCGACGCAAGGGAGCAGGAGTTAATTAGAGAACAACACGACTGGTCACGCTGGCACTGGTCCAAACTGGCTGACTGCCAGTGCTGCTTCCATTCCATTACAAAACACACACACACACACACACACACACACCCTGATCCTCGCAACAGTGTGCAGCTCTGCAGCGAGCTCAGCTGACATAATGAGATGTGTAAGCTAATATGAAGAGCTGATCTTTGTCTTTGCCTTGATGGAGTTCCTCCTAATGGGATTTGTCCGGGTACTTGAGCTGACGGACTGGATAAAGTGGCAGTGAGTTGAGCATGTACTGTTCTGGCAAGAGCTAAGTGTTATTTTACAGGGCCAGCACAGGGAGCCCCTGTGGGAGGTGTGAGAAAGGCCCTTCTGTGTTTAGCGCGGACCTTTGCCCAGACTAAACCTGACTGTCACAGTGTCATGATGCTGTGGGAATTCAAAAATCTGTGTATCAGCCAAAATTCTAATGTCATCATATAGCCATGGCCTGTTCACACCAAGAACGAAACCTATATAGACAAAGATATTAGTGTCCCCATTGGCGGACAATGTCTGTTTATTCTCAGGATTGACTCGACTGTTCTTTAATACTGAGAACGATTTTCACAACTATATCTTTAATGTGTGAACGGGCCTTTAAAGACTAAAACAAAACAAAAGTGAATAAATATTAATAAGTAATATTTGTTTAACAATTATTCTATGTTTATTATAAAATAACATGTCAGAATTAGGGCTGCAACTAACGATTATTTTGATAATCGATTAATCTGTCGATTATTTTTACGATTAATCGATTAATCGGTTTATGTACTTATATTTTAGTTTTTTCCATTTTTTCCCCAAGTAAATTATTAATAAAGGGTCTTTATCATTCAGCATAGATTTTTAAGAGATTTTAACCATTTTGCATTGTCATATCCTCATCAAAAATATACCTGGAGTTGTTTTATTATGTTAGTAATCCTTTGTCGAACTCTTCTGCAATCAAAACACTGACCCATACTCTAGCAAAATTCACAAGGAGATTTCAAATATTGTTTTCACCATGGCAGTCTTAGAGCTCCTCAAGTAGTTTAACATCCCAAACAAAGCTTAAGGAATCTTTGGGAACATATTTTCACGAAGTATAAGGATAAAACAGAATAAAATTGCAGTGCATTGTATTTTATTATTTACTGGGAAAAAGCTTTATAGCTTATGCTGTGAAATTGTAAACAATCCTTCGAAAAAAAGTGCCAATGGCATGAAACCTGAATGGAACTCACAATTTAAAGTAAAATCCATCAGAAGGTTGTCCAGAAAAAAAAAAATTGGGACACACACAAAAAACCTGCTGTGTGAAAAAGAGCAGTGAATACTTAGAAAAGAAGTGCATTTTAAATATACTCAAACATTTACCTCTCTCATTCAGTCATAATTAGGCTGCAAGTCTGAATTATGAACTGGTAAACGACAAACTGATCACACAACATGTTTGTAAAGCTTTAAATGTTAACTGTTAAAAAGCAATGTTATCAGCTTTTACGACTAAACATTTGCAAACAACCTTGTACTGGAGAATCTGCACAAATAAAATTCTTAGGGGCCGTTCACATATCGCACCTAAAAACGCGTGGAAAACGCTAGTCGCGCCGCTTTCTCCTTCTTTCCAAAGCGCTCGGGCAGAAGCGCCCCTGAGGCGTCTGCCTTTGCTAAGCAACCAGGACGTGCTCTCTCCATGACGTGCCCTCTCCATGAAGACCCGGAAATTTCAGCAAAGGATAAATGGATGCGGTGTGGACGCGCCTGGAAAAACGGGCGCATCGCACCGCGTGCGTGTCGCGACCGCGTCGCTTCCATTATGAGAGTGCATACTGCGCGCCTACATAGGAAATAACGAACTTGAGCACGCAAAAGACACGATATGTGAACGGCCCCTTAAACAGTTCAGTAGTGCAGAGTTTACAGGTTACTCTTCATTTTGAAGGCTCAAAGTAAAGTACTCCCACTTCCCGCTGAATGCTGCAGAGACGCTGTTCGGGAAGCACGTGACATAAAACGAGGCCAGCTATTGGCTATTCGCTACTTCACCTGCTGTACTGGCTGAGTAAAACCTCCGGTGGCTCATTACTGCCACACTTTGGTCACCGCAGATTTGAAATATGCACGAAATGAGCCGCTTATGGCAAATCAAATTTATTTAGGGACGAATCGATTACTAAATTAGTTGACAACTATTTTAATAATCGATTTTAATCGATTAAATCGATTCGTTGTTTCAGCTCTAGTCAGAATTCCATCAAAATGATAAATAATAATATTTTTGTGTGTTAAACAAAAGCGACAATATTTTATTTTACTTCTACAAATTTTGCTATAATATTTACAATAATGACATAAAGCTTTTATTATAAACTTAATACTTATTATAAATGCTGCTCTTAATCACTGTTTTTGACTAAATTATAATAGTAAGATCTTAGGAAGTGTTTAGTGTAAAATGATCTGTTTAAATACTGCTCACAAATATAATTATAAAACGATTTTGAACCCAATTTTGTTTTGAAGTATTTCACTAAAGTATGAATTAGGTAAAATACTAGATTTGTGATATAAGGTATTTTTATTAAATCAAGCAAACTGAATTCTAAAAAGCAGCAGATATATTTCTAAGAGAAGACTTCAGCAGAGAGATGTCTGCTGTTCTATCGCACATTAATCATGTTCAAACATGGCAACCAAAAAACATTCACACTAGGTCACAGTCAGTCCTTTATCTTTTAAAGGTGCTCTTGATTTCGAGAGGCTATCTGCCATCAACCGAACCGTTATCTCTTGGAAGCCTTCAAAAGATTCTACAGTAGTATATGTGGAACAAAGCCACATATTACAACTACCCCCCACATCTATTCATCTTATAAACTGTATAAGTATAAAATGTATTTAATTTGGTATAAAATTATATATATATATATATATATATATATATATATATATATATTAGTGGTGGGCCGTTATCGGCGTTAACGTGCTGCGCTAACGGGAGACTCTTATCGGGCGATAAAAAAAATAATCGCCGTTAATCTATTCTCAAAGTTGGGTTGAGAGCTGGGTCTATACTAGGCAAGCTATGATGACTTTCACCTTGATATTTAAGTGCGGATGTTGCCTAACCGAATTGCACTGTAGGGGCCTACTGTGAAATTACCACATCCAACGTGACGTGCTTACATGGACGCAGCTGAAGCCGCCGGGTTTGCTTCAGGGAATTTTTATTTTTAAGAAGCTTAAATGGAGACCTCGACAAGACGCACCCCTGTTTCACACATACTCCGTCTGCAGTGCATTTGCAGTCCGTGTGCGTTACATATGTGGTGCAGAAGCAGCACGGACTCATACTCATTGTGCTTTCACACAGGACGCGTTTGCTGTCCACTACTCGGTACGTAAACGATCGCTGCACCGCTCCTGGAACGCACTGACGGACCGCAACTGTGGTCCGTCAGTGCGTTAACACTGGATTCACTGGAATCCGTTAACATGGGTGCGTAAAAAAAATACGCAACACATACGCAATGCAGACGGAGTATGTGTGAAACAGGCGTAAGGTTGTTTGCACGTTGTGCAATGTGGAATTAGTTCACAGCTTTCTCAAGCACTTTGTGATGCATCTTGGAAACAGGAGATAAGCCCCTGGTCTAATCCACCACCTGGCTTGAGAAACCCCTTCTCAAAGTCTTACTTTTAGTCATTATTTTATTTGGGTAGCACACATATTCTGAATGCTTTTGGCAGAATTAAAATAAGACATTTTAATCTAGATTAATCTAGATTAATTCCAAGATTACAGTGAGATTAATCTAGATTAAAAAAATTTATCTATGCCCACCACTAATATATATATAAATGACCTATTCACATTCACATGTTTGGATTGGTCAGTATAAGTTGTCATATCACGCAATCCTGGCTCAGACATCAACCGCTGCTTCTGCTTTCATCGGGATGGTGAAGTGTCACAGTGGAGAATGTGGGGATGGTCCATCAACCGTCCTTCACCATTGTGTTTTACTGTGTGATCTGAGGACAAACGCTTTGTCCATGAGATTGCAAAAGATGCCTGAAGCTGCTCTGCCTGACCTCAAGTTCCACAGAGATTATCGGATGTAAAAAGGCAACTGAATAAGACCCATTTTCAGTCTTTGCATCTGCTACTTCATCACATCTGCTTCTGATACTTTCACCTTTGACATGAATGAAATTCATTGTGCTAGAGTCACAGTTTGACCTCATTCATGTATGGGGGTAAAAGAAAGGGAATGTGGGTTGTTTGACAGAATTTAAGACACTTTAATGGCAAGCCCCCATCGTGCAATTAAGGGATTAGGCGGAAAACTGCTCAGCACTCACATTTCACTCTTTAATTACAAGTCAAAAACACAGCAAATCTTCATAGTCATTCAAGCAGAGCCTTATGAATTATACATCGTCTGACCAGGATGGTTTCTGCATGTTTGTTTTCCATCAATAATTTAATGTAGAAGCATGTATCCATCCATCAAAGCTTTGTCCTTTCTGGTGGCAGTATACTGGTCCTGGATTACAGTCCTTGGCTTCATGTCTATTTCCGACCTGACCTTTGAGAGGATGTATAGAGAATGTAAGGGCCTGAACTTATAGCCGCTACATACTGGATTTATCAGCTTTCACATACAGTATCAGAAAGGGCTGATTGTTGGATTTTTCTTAAGACTATTAAAAGCGATAGGCTCATAAACTCTACATTGATGACCGAGGAGCAACTGATAAAGCTTTATTATGCAGAATAAAATCAGAATCTAGTATGTACCATATAACCCAACTGTACATTGCATTCTTGATTACTCATTAACTATATAAAGCAATAAAAGATGCTTTTGAAATATTGCAAAGTTTTACAGGTTTTTTGTGGTGTATCTTTCGGTCTGGTGTTCTAAATATGTAAAATAAAGAGGTGCATGCTTCGATATGGTGTTAAGAGTGGACTGTACACTAGTCACAGCAGCAGAGAGTCGGTAATGAATGTCTGATGGATTATACACACAAGACTGGAAAGCTTGCATGATCTGGTAAACTCTAGTCTGAATGATCTGTTTTATCAATCCCCCTGAAAAACCAAGACACATTTACAAGGTACTGAACTTATAAAATAAGTGCTTCTGAGGAAGAACTAATCACTGGATTTGCCAAAGTTTATTCTATGATGGTGGAAATTCACCTATAAGATGAAACCAGGACACAACATTTATATGTCTATGTTTACGTTCTACAGTAACCTTTCTTAACATTTACCTCAGAGATCTAAAGAGCATTTATTTAGTAAAACTAATCATTTATCACTGAACAAATACTTTACAAACTGATTGGATAAACAAAGATTATCATAAGGCCGTCTACCCTTTTACCACTTTCAGCACATCTTCATCCACCTTTGTCCTTCTCAACATCCCAAAATCTGCTAATAAACATTTTGTACAGGAATTTTGAATGGGAAACATTTTATCTGACTCCCTAGATTCTCCAAAGGCCAACAGAGCTTGACTATAGAGGAAGCATTATTCCCTAGATCTTTCTCACAAGCATTTCCCTACAGAAAACAGACTAGAATTGAAACATGACAAAAAGAGATAAGTACATTTTACCAAAATAAAATTTTCGCAAAAATAAATAATGTTACATATATTACACAAACACATAATTATTAGTAAAAAAAATATGTCATATGGCACGTCTACCAAATACGGCATATGAACTAACATAGCTTTAACTCAATATATTCAGTAGTATTAGAAAATTGTGTCACACCTTTAACTAAATGAGACTGATCTGTCCTTAGATTGTATGTAAAAAATAAAACGATTTGTGATTGGTAGCTTTTATGTGTCAGTCAGATGTACAGTCTTAAAGGTCTGTTTAAAGGGCTCATTTGTCATTGCTAAAAATAACATTATTGGTGTAATGCAATGTGTTTATGTGGTTTAAGGTTCAAAAAACACATCATTTTCCACATACTGTACATTATTGTTGCTCCTCTATGCCCCGCCTTTCTGAAACGCGTTGGTTTTCACAAAGCTCATCGTTCTGAAAAGTGAGGTGTGCTCTGATTGGCCAGTTATCCAGTGCGTTGTGATAGGCTGAATACCTCATGCGTGGTGATGCCGTGTAAGAGCGCGACAAGAGAAAAACAATAAAATCTATTACAAACAAGGCATTTGTTGTATCCAGTGGGGACATAATTACTGATTAGAGTGACTTATACTGTCTTTTTACATGTTGCGTTGTGTATCGCGCCGCATAAACATAAAACCATGTCTGCATTTGTAATCAGAGAAACAAAATAAATCAAGCGCTATTCTACACTGCTCAAAACTTGTGTTTGAATCATCAGTGGCAAATTATTTTAATATAAAAAAACTTACAGAATCTGAGTCAGAAGTGCCAGACTGTCCTTGCAAAGTTGGAATTGCACCACTTTATAGAAAGAGACACCATCATTGTAGGCTACTCTTACAGGAAACAGTCCTTGTCCTCCGCAAAATGCACTCCACAAATCTGAATATTTGGGTTGGAATGTTCCAGAACAGTGTTGTAAATACAACTTTACCACTGATTTCTAGTTGTGTCCTCTTTTAGAAGGCCAATAAAAGTAGCTTTGCTTTCACAGCGTAACACACAGCATCTCCACAACATGGCGGCAGCGGCAACAGCAACAGCAACAGTGAGAATAAAAGTGACGCCTTCTTTTTTTGTGTGAACATTGCGGCAGCATTATGCAAATCTCACCACATCGTGATGTAGATGTGGGGGTAGGGCTGGCGATATATATAAAAAAAAGTATATCTCTATATTGTGATAATTTTTACGATATTCGATATATATCTCGATATGTTTGTATTTGCATTTAAATAATTAAAAAAAACATGATTTTCTTTTGCCCATTAAAAAAACCCCCAAAAAACAATTTAGATTAAACAGCTTATTTAAGCAGTTAAAAAAATCTAGACCAAGAGATCACTTACTGCTTTTTATTAAATGAATACATGTAGGCCTATATGTAACTGAAGCAGTGCAAATTAAGTACAGAAAGTGCATTCTGTCAACTTTTTAGTGCATGCAATTCACAATTTAAACTATGCAACTGGGATAAGTATTTTATTTTAATTTTTTTAACAAGTTTTTAAGCTAAGAACACAAGTCTGTCAACTGTCTGCAGTTTTAAGAGAAGCTCTGTGGCATTAAACTATGTTCCTACTGACACTAAAAACCCTCTTAGATGGGGAGCTAGTTGCTGAAGCACATAGCTATTTCTTATATATAAATATATAAATGAATACCAAATACTTTTGCATTCTCTCTGTCTATATTATGGAAACTGGTAAACATATCAGTGAAATTCCCCAATAGTAATTCCAAATGGCCATAGCCTATGTTTCTCAATTCAAACATCAGCGGTCGAGTAAGTGCATTTATTTTGCGATCACAAATGCAAACAATACAGTTGAGATCTCACGACAGAACACAGAACGGCTGAACAACGCTTTCATTAGATCGCTCAATTCCAGTTTGTTAGTGTTTTCAGATTATCATCGGCAGCTCTTCCCCAATGAGGAGTTAGCACGTGCGCAAACACCGGGCAGAAAATGTATCCTTGTAAAAGTGGAGCTCTGAGTCAGAGATTTAAACTCTTGTTATCTGGCAACCGTTATCATTAAGCTCTCGTAGTAGAGGGGCTTAGAGCAGTCAGCAGTTACAGGTTCAAAATACCTGAATTTGAAATATTCGATATTGCCGATATATTCAAATTTTACATCGTCATCAAAATTATTCCGATACTATCGCTAATATTCGATATATCGCCCAGCCCTATGTGGGGGCATGTTAGAATGAGCCATTTTAGGAGGGTGTGGTTGACTCTTAACTTTTAAAAAGAATATCTCTTTGGATTTCAGACTTTAGTTTTTACAACTTTACAGATCTTCTTTATGAACCAAGAGCTTGTAACACTCCAAAGAGAAAGGAAAAACTGAAATCGCATCATATGACCCCTTTAATAAAAAGCTACATGGATTAGACAATACGCCACTAGTCAAACATCAGGGTTTGGATTTTACGCAGCGGTTAGGGTATGCTAATAGCTAGGATAGGAATACCTGCACCTATGACTCCAGTGTCTACAATGACTTGATGCAAATTATGCCGTGAGTATATCTAAGTGAACGGCCTAAGAAAAACATTGCACATTTATTGATACAGGACATACTTTCACTCTCTCTTTTTAAGTAATTTACAATTTAAGTGTATAAAAGAGCTTTCCGTTTGCTCATTGATGTATGAAAGGGGTGTGCGCGCTCTGTCTGTAAAGGTTAAAGGTTAGTGAAGAATACACACCTCTCCTACTCATTCATTTTCCTTTTTCTAGTGTTGCCTTTAGTTGTTACACGATGACTCAGCCATATTATTGCAAGCTTTCCCTTCATTTTTGTTTCTTCAAAGCCACATGCCCTCTAGTCCTATAAAATTCAGATTCAGTCATACATGAAATCATGTGGCTGAATCAGATCATTATCATTGTTAATCTTTTATCATGAGAGATATCCTGCCTGATGTGTCCTGTTGTAATTAGCAACAAAACAGTCCTCTTTCACATGTCATTTCTCGCCGCTCCCTCAAAATTAATTACTACCCACGCTAACATATCATAAGCTCTTATGAAACCAGGTTTTACAACATAACATTCCACCTGTCTTCCATTACCTATAAAAAAGGGACATCTAATCATGATAGATAAGCAAGCTTCTAGGCAATTAATCCAACTCTGGCTTAATTCAGTTATTCAATGTGTCCCCACAAATGGGCTAAAGAACATCTTTTGAACACAATTCATGTGACAAACGTGTTGGGCGTGTGTATGATGGATGGCGTCCACTCCCAAACATTTTCTTTACATGAAAAAGAAATGCTGATAGGAGTCATGCTTTCATATTAAATGGCTCATAACATGATAAATGATCAATTAGAAATCACAGGTTGGGACTACACTAGAAAAATGACAATAACAAAAAGAACTGCCAAGAAAAAACATTAGGTGGATGACTTATGAAAATTACAACAATACCAAAATAAAATCATTATTATAGTAAAGATCATGAAAATGCAGCAAACTTAAATCCTTTGCGTTTTTAAAAAACATTAAAAATGAAAAAGCCATCACCACATTCAGGTTTAAAAAAAAAAAATGTACCTACTTAAATGTTTATAATTATAGATGATTATATATAAGTATAAATATAGATGGGTATATCATTAAATTCATAAATATATAAAAAGAATCCTGTTTATTTGTGGCCTGGGCTGGGTTTCCCAAAACCATTGTAAGCATTGTTACAGTAAGTTGATCGTAGCTCCATTGGTGGCGATGAGTCTTTGATATACTGAGGCTTAGTTATGGTGTTTTTTCGGAAATGCAGCCCTGGTCGGGCCAGTAGTTAAAATTTTGATTTGCCCTGTCACAAAAAATTTAATATTTGTTATTGTTGTTATCTTGTTTTATAATAAATAAGCTTATATGATATCAACATTTCAAATACAAGTAAAATGTTATAATTCTCGATTCAAGTTTACTTAAATATAAAGTTCAAACAATTTTTTAAGACAAGTGAACAGCTGGAAAAGAAGAACAAATGAACAAATTACAAGCTACAGCACAAATAAATAGAATAAACAGAACAAAGATACAAATTAAACAGTGCTTTAGGCTTTCTATCCAAGTACAGAAACTAAATAATCAAATGCAAAATTAGGTTAGTCATTGTAAAATTGTACAAAAGTTTCTCTCTCCCTCTTTTAAAGGGATAGTTCACCCACAAATTAAAATTTGACGTTTATCTCCTTACCCACTGGGCATCCAAGATTTAGGTGACTTTGTTTCTTCACTTGATATTTTTAGCTCAAACAGTTGAAGTCTATCACTCTTATAATGTAAGTGGATGGGAATCACGGCTAAAACATACATAAACAAACCCTAATTAAACCCTGCAGCTTGTGATGATACACTGAACACACCCGTTCTAAAAGATTACTTTTAGTCATTATTTTATTTGGGTAGCACACATATTCTCAATGCCTTTGGCAGAATTCAGATGAGCCATTTTAATCTAGATTAATCTAGATTAATTCCAAGATTACTGTGAGATTAATCTAGATTTTAAAAATTAATCTATGCCCACCAGTAGTCAATGTATCGTCTTACATTGACAGGGTTTAATTTGGTTTTGTTTGTTTATGTTTTTTTTTATTGTATGTTTTAGCCGTGATTCCCATCCATTTACATTATAAGAGTTATAAACTGCAACGGTTTAAGCTAAAAATCTCAGTTTGTGTTCTACTGAAGAAACAAAGTCACCTACATCTTGGATGCCCAGGGGGTAAGCAGATAAACACCACATTTTCATTTTTGGGTGAACTATCCCTTTAACATTAAGGATACCGACAGCAGCTGGTAGGCTAAATTAGGCACAGTCATTTTGAACACATTGCATGCACTCAATATAGTGATACACATCTGACTTCTTTTTAAGCTATTTTAGCACTTAGAGGTAACTGACTTCTTTGTAGGACATACTTTTGTATGACATACTTTTGTATGTATTTGTCTCTCTGCATGTGCGCTGTTCTCAGAAAACACACTGAATGGAAATATTTGTATCTTCTTGCTCTTGAATGCTTTAATATCGCTTGGATGTTCAAACTGGCCATGTGTATTTGTCTGTTAAAGGAAAATAAGTTGTGAAAGATTCATTAGGGCTTGTGTGGTGTCAGAAACGTACCTCTATGCGCAAGCTGTACACAGAAAAGAATACAAAATTGTGCTTGAATGCGTTGAAAGCAATTGAATGTTTAAATTGACGTGGTATATAAACGTGCAAATGACAATCTTTTGTGACGACGCACAGCAGTGACCCGATTGTGGCCAATGACAAATCCGTCAACTGTCCTGAACTTTTTTCAAGCTGGCAGTCGGTCAGTCCATTTTGTAGAGCCCTGAATACAAGTCACGCTGATTAACAAATTTATGGTGCTTCTCCACAAGTTGGGAAAAAAAAAACAGACAGAAAACAGGCCATGAGCCTACAGATGCACACTCATGAGAAAATATATAGTATGGATTAGCCTTTAAATGCTAATCAATAATTGCATCATTATGCTGTAGCGATGACCCACACAGCATCAACACAAAGAGAGGCTGCTGACATAAAGACTGTACCATTGATATATTGATCTCCACCCCCGATCATTAATTTATGGAAAAATAGACTCAGTACAGCCTTGTACATACAAGTGCTTGTAAGAGACAAGGGCTTTACTCTGCAGCTGAGGGAAGGAGGTAAGGCTCTGTAGTGATAATAATGTCATCTGCTCCCCTCCTGGTCCTCAAGGTCTTCATGCAAAATAAAAGGCTAGTGATTTGTGTTTGCATGCATGAGATCGGAGAGCGTCATGATCTCTAATGCAGACACGACATAAGAGGAACAGAAGCTACATCTCTGGCCTTCACTTAGGTTTTAGCCAAGACAAGGGTCAGACATGATATGATTTATGCAAAAAACAGTAATGAGGAAGCAAGGAGTCTTTCTGCTGTGTGCATCGGCAGAAGTCAGAGTGAAAATAAATTAAGCAAGCTCTAATATTGGTCTGTACTACCGGAGAGTTTTTTTATAGAGTGATTTTAACTCATTTTATTTACAAATATTTTTATTATTTAGGTTCATTAAATTTGTGTGTGTGTGTGTGTATATTATTTTACTATTGTGAAGTAATTATTTTCAATAGCATATATAAAAATTTTCAGTATTTATATTAACCTTTTTAATTTAATAAAACTAAGAATAAACATATCTTATCATGGAAGAGTATTAATGTTACCACTTTTCATTAGTGTTGAAATCAGATCAAAGCTCAAAAATTGCTTCTTGTTATTTAAAAATTAATTAATTAATTAAATTAACTAGGAGAAAACTAGAAAGCACACACACACACACACACACACTGATGTAGTATTTACAGTCTAAAATTCTACTGCTAAAATCAAACTTCGGTTAGTGTTATTCTGTTCTCTCAATCCACATATACAAAACAATGAACACTAATACAGAAAAAATTAATTCTTGATGAAATATAGCAGTAGATATAAATAATATAACAGATAAATAACACATTATATCAGACATAATACATACTACATGCACACAAACACTGCAAGTCAAGCCTTATTTAAAGAGTTTTACACAACCAAGTTACAATGAATGTCTTAAATGTGGTATATTGCAGTGAGAAAAAAATCCCATCAAACCATCAAACCAAATTTTCTTATTTATTTTATCTCACCAAAATAAGGTCTGCCTCAAACATTTAGATGTGCCGCGACATGCATGGCTTCTTGTGTTGTAACTGAATTGTTGATTTCCACTGCAGTCTTCTTATAGGCAAAGTATGGACTTTATCTAGACTTTATCCAAAAACATAAATCACACCCACAGTATATGATGCCTTGCAGAATATTGCATTAAGTGTAGTTGTGTTATTTTAAGTTATTATTTGTATAAGCTGTCAGATATCATGAAGGAATCAATCTCCACTTATAATAAATAATTCCAATGACAATCTAAAATGTGGCTGGATAGCCCCTTCTTGGCCCGGCATTTCAAACAGTTTTCCACCACATGTTTGATGATCTGCATGACAATCGATGCAAGAGGCACAGTATGATCGGCTGACACGAATAAGCCACGCCCAGCTCTGTGTCCAGTGACACCATCAGAAAACAATGTCTGTGCATGATTTTGCCACAGAGCACATTCAGAATCCAATCCTGCAACTGATAAGATCATTGTACAGCTATAGGGAAAATGAAAGACCATTCAGTTCTGTTCTGAGCAACAGCTTCTGTGTGTTTGGACAAATACGGGGGGGGGGGGGGGGGGGGGCTTGGGGGGGGTCATTTTGAAGTTCGGCAGATCTTGAATCTTTGTGGCATTTTCCCACACCATCCCGTCATTAAGCATTTTCTGTCCCTCACCATTTCTTTCGTCCAGTGACTGGGGCCCCTCCTCCATCCTGTTGTAATTGTGTGATGTTTACCCTCCGAGCCCAAGGCCATGCCTCTAATTATCCCCACATGAAAACTGGAATGTCCAGCACTGTCATTAAAAATAGAGCTAAAACCCAGAGCCCAGCTAGCAGCAAAAACAGGTGTGATCGTGAAGACCGAACTCCGATTCCTTTCCTATTGAACTTCACACTCTACTGTTGGAACTACTCATGTAAAAAAAGCAAGTTCCTTGTTATTCTACCAGTACATTCATAACTTTAAGTAAGTTTGTGATGCTCACATGCTAAACATTGAGATTCGGTGTGTGCCAGGAGAGAGTTAGCTCAGGTCAATTACACGTGTCGAATGCTAGACTAACAAAGCAGGCAAATGTTTAATCGTTGCATACAACACAAATAGCAGAACGGGGCCACATCCACAGAACAGTGCAAATGCAACCTCAGCAAGAGCACTCAATGGCCCAAACAATGAGGCCTTTTGGCTCCCGGCTGCATGGAAGCTGCTCCATATTTCAGTTTTGCTGATGCACAGGGGTCAGGTCTGATTCACACGAGCCCCCCCATAGCTGGATCTCCCTTTTACTGTATGTTATTGGTTCTGTCCACTGACATAGGCCTGATCCATGAATTGCGGTTTTACGTTGAAAATAACAGTTCACTTAGAGACTCTCTGAATTTAAATTCATGCAGTTATTAATGTTTGGGAATGAATGTAACGGATGTAAAATTCACCAATTCTAGACGATACAGATTTGTCATTAATTATTTCAGTTGCACAGCCTGATAATTAATTAAAAAATATATATATACTTTAATATTATTAATCACAGAGCATTATAATGAATTGTTTTACAACAAAAATGCTACAAGGTATCAAAACAATAAAATACTCTATACAGTGTGAAAAACAGATATTATTTTTGACCCATATGGCACCAATATATTGTGCATCACTGATTTTAAAGTTACTTATGGTGTGCGCACCCCCAAAAGCCAATTTAGTTATTTGTGTGATTTCATTATATACAAAGCCAATGTAAAGACGTGAATAGCCGCATATTTGCACTGGTTGACACAAATGATATGAATTGCGTGACATGTTTGCAGTGAACGAGCGATATTCGCCTCAATCTCAACCTAACCCTACCCCATGTAGTTACCTTGTGTTACCAGAACTTTCTTAGATAAATACACTGTAAGTATACTATAAGTACATGTTAGTACACGTACTGTAAAATAAAGTGCAAACCAAATGTTTTATATTGTTTTGATGTGTGCGAAAAACATCTTGCAAGTAAAGTGATGCAAATATTCGTTCATTTTTGGTGTAAACAAAAAATCCCATAACAAGCGCACTCCAATTCGCGACACTTTAAATGACTGGGCCCTTTCACTTCAATTACAGTTCATAAGATTTAGTAAAGAACATTCATCACTTTTTTATTACTGTGATATCAAAAAGTCTTTAAGGGAGCCCATCAACATTTCTTTTCATTAATATGCATAAGACTTGACCAACTAAAACCTAAACCACATGCTAAATTAAAGGCAGTTTCTCTGAATGACTAACCTGAGCAGGCACAAAGAACACCCTGACCAAATTAAAATGTTAATAAGTGTCCAAGAATCAACAATTAAGCATTTGATATCGTGATGTTGCTTCACGCTAGCTGCCTGTAAAGAATGTAGGCTGTGCTTAATGTCCTCAGCTTATTCTGTTTCCCTCTGAAATGCTTCCTGTCCTGAATGAATGTGTTTGGACAAAAGAAAAAGGTTAACGCTAAATGAAAAGCATGTGATGTCTGGACAAGTGCGGAAAATGCATAGTTAGTGTTAATGGCTTTCCAAGAACACTGAGAATGTTAAAACACATTACAGTTCCTTCAACTTGTAGGCATTTCTGTGCATGTACAGAACTTCCTTAAACTATTCTTAAAAATATAAAACATAGCAAAAGAACCTGCATTAATGCACTCACTCATCTTGCTTTATAAAGGCCCTTTCTTAACAGGTATAAATTAAAATACAGGAATTATGCTTAGTCTTTATATTTGCGGACAGAATGGTAAAATGCCAGTTAAATGTAGAAAAGGATTACTTGTTTTGTTGCGAATGTATTAAAAAAGGGTACCACATGAGTGAGATAAACACTTCAGTCTGTGGTTGCCCTGTACATTACTCAGTCTCCTTACAGTATGTAGCAACTGACAGGATAAAGTGAGAAACCGCTGTGATATGTTTTTCAACATTTATGTTGACAAGCATTACAGTCATGTGAAACCATGATAACGGTTATTATAAATAACGGTTGCAAAATGAAGAAGTGGGTAAGAAAGTGTCTGCAGCCATGGCTACATCACATGGTGCAGTTGATAAGGGAGCTGCAGTTATGACCAATTTGGCATTTTTCTTAAGTAGGTGTTAACAGATAGACAATTTTCAATTGCTATCATATGAACGATAACATGGTTTTCTTCATAAACACAAAAGAAAAGCTTATCTCTGTCCTTAAGCTATAGGAACATTTTGTTCCCTATGTACAATGTTTAAACACCACCATTTTAAAGTTAACAGAAACAATGAATGCAATACACATTAAATTGTACGTATAATAATGTCATCATATTAAACAATGCATTTCATCATAATATACAGTGGAGTCCAACCATGAAATCTAAATAAAAATGCCTCTATATTCTTTTATTAGAAATTATATATTATCTTTACATTCTATATTTGATCTATATTAGCAGCATCTTTTAAGTGTACATTTTAATAAAAAAATCAATTTCAAAATGCTTCAGTATTTATGTCTGCATTTTTCTTTTATGACAAAGTTGCATAAAACCCACCTTTACATATTTTTTTTATTGCATTTTTTTTTCAAATAAATAACATTTGAACTTTTTTGAACATGATATTCACAATTTTACAGTTTGAATAAAAAGGAAGAAAAAATAATAATGTGTAAATAGGCTAACAAAATGACAGCAAGCAACTTTGTAACATATACAAACCAGGAGCCTAAAAGCCACCCATCCCCCACCAGAGACATGTAACACGTCAGGTCTATATGATACAACCAATAGAGCAGACGTATGAGGTTTTAATTCTGAAACACTTCAGCTGGGCCCCTTTCATATAATACAAATACTCATGGGGAAAAGCCCCACTGAAGACAATGTTCAATAGCCAGCGAGGCCCAGCTCACAGGCACACTTTAGTAGTTGCTTATGTTTAATGACCAAAAACCCCTCCATATATGTCTACTTTGTCAAATAGAATAACTGAAACCATCTATACCAAAAAAGTGCTTTCCACCTCTCTACACTAGCAATCACTTATCTTGTGTTAAAAATAACAGTCAGCAACTTATAAAGCACTGAATCACTCTATAATTGAACACTCCCTATTAAAACATGTTCCCAGAGCAAATATGTTCTGCTCCACTAATGTTTTAATTAAGTCTTTACTAATGAGAGCCCAGGCCATCAAAGATCATTCGCTGCTGGTTAAACCCAGTGACTCTAGGCATGATTAGTGACATCAAAGCTTTCCGCTGCTGTACATACATGTGTTTTTGAGGCCGCTAACATGACAGCACAGCTAAAGCATTCAGCATTCAGTATTCATTCAGGCTGACCCATACCTTTTTGGGGGGGTTCACATGCAGTGAAGCTCTGTTGGGTTTAATGCAATTCACACTAGCACAACAAAGTTTATGTCGAAATGCACTCACTCAAATTTTAAATGAATTTACAGAAAAATATAATTCAGCCTCTTAGTTTACACTTTTACATTATAGATGTCACTTATTCCCTCCAGTCTGGTATGAAAGTCACCAGCCCATTGTGTGTGAGTGGGACCATTGCTTTAGCAGCCTCCACTTTAACATGTCTAATGTTTTAACTCCTAAATTAAGAGGGTGGTTTAATGTGCTGTGATCAAATATTCATTCATGTGCTTCATACAGACCATTAAACCTAAAAACCCGATATGTTTTTATCTGAAGTACACAGTGACCTCTGCTTCACCTAATAACACCCATCATTTATACTCAAATATTAACCTGGCTGAACATAAATGAGGAGACTTTCAGCGTATTATGCGCTGAATGAATGTAAATGTATTCAGAGGCAAGATAATGGCTTTCATATGATTCTACTGGCCTAACACAACAATTAAGTCGTCCTGCTTTGTGAATCAGGCCTTTGAATAACAAATAGAAGGTCACTTTTTCGTATTTCAATGCTAAACAAAAATATCAGGGAAATCGGCTAGCTTCAGATGGAATGAGATATCTACGGCCTAAAATGCTGTGATTAATAATAGAAACAGCAATACACTTTTATTATAATTCGAACACATTTCATACAAGAAATGAAGGTGATAAAACATCTGATAGAAAGGTTAATGTATGTTATATACTAACATATATAATCATTTTCATTTTGTGTGATAGGAGAAGATTTCAAAGGAAAAAACGAACAGAAATGACAATGACTACAAGTCAATACAAATGAATGAATAGCTGCTAGTATTTCAGGATAAACCGGGTCCGAATGTATTACTGAATATCACCTTCAACAAAAAAAAAAAGGAAAAAAAAAAGTGTGAATTAAATAAAAATGCAAGAGAAATTATTTAATGATTCTGAATTTATATTAAATGGCTAAATATTCATTTGTTCACTGTTAGTTATTAAGGCTGACTAAAAAACACTAAAAAGCAAAAAAATGTGATTGATTCTGAGTCTCGATTGATTGATTGCATTTTTGTACTTTCATATAAACGCAGTCATCTGTGAAGTAAGAACTCCACTGCACCTTTTTCCCACATCCATTACAATTCAATTATTTTACTCATGTACAAATAGTCAAGTTCTGGCCTGCTCTAAAGAAGACACATCACAATAACACAGGTTTACCACGTAACTGCAATATTCTACAAAATCTGTTCATAAATTTTCAGCGTCTGATACACTGTACAATCTAAAATGTTGAAAAAATATATATATGTAATGGCAACATTTATAAACGTGACTGAAGTTCCTCAGAAAGGGTTTTATTTCCATACTGTGGAAACCACAAAAGGAACTGAGGAATCCAGAGCAAGATCTAGAGGAATAAGTCAAAAGTAAAGCTGTACACTTAATCAAATCCAAATATGAACTAGTGCCTTTGCTATTTAAATACGAAGGTACATTTATTTTTTAAATACAATAATTAGGAATTTTTGTCATTCAAAAGAGGTGTTAAACCTTAATAAACAATGTTTTTTTTGTTTTTTTTTTGGAAAGACAAGTTTATTTATATAGCACATTTCATACACAATGGTCATGGAATTTAAAATCTTTTGAAATGATTTAAAAATGGTTTTGGGTTTTTCAATTGTGCATTCAATGTGTTTTATTTTTTATTTATTGTGCAAAGAAATTGCAACATTCCAAATCAGTTTGTGTTCTTATGGCTGAGGGTGTTTCAACTTTGTGGTTTATGATCAATGCTCTGCGCTCTTAAACTATTTACCATTCATGTCTACACAGGAAAAGCTGGACATACGAATTCCTTATCAGCAGCCTAGATAATGTCTTCTGTGGCTGTGCAGAGGATGGAAACCAGTCAATATCCTTCTGTCAGCGCTGGAATGTGAGCAACAGTAATTTACTTCAGTCTAGCACCACGTCGGCCATGTTAGCGCACAAAAAGCTACTAGCATGATGTTCCACAACCAACACACTGCCTGCATGCCTCTATCATAACGAGAACAATTCTGTTACCACAATATACAGAATTGTATGGCCTTCTCGAGGCTGACTGAGCTTTGTGTGTACATAATACAGAAGTTTAGGGTGGTAGTTAGCCAGACAGAGGAGACAATGAGCTGTCTTAAGAGAAAACAGCTTTAATATCAATTGAGAGAAAAATGCCTAGTGCATTAAATACGAACACACTCATGTTCAGGAAAGCACAACAGACTTTTTTCTTATGTCCATCTTCTGGCAGATTTGGAGAGATTTTAATAATAAAAATGAAATCTAACGACCTGATGAACATGAATGGGAACAGCTACAAATGGAGTGAATTGAGGCTACAGGATGAGACTGTGGCTAATTGCACTGCTATAAAAGCCCAAAGCAACAATTCAGGCTGGGGATTTGGTCAGTTTTCCCCACTTCTCCAGGAACCACACCCAGGCGAGTCAAATGCTGCTTGCCACAACCATAAACATGCCCCACATGCTCGATTGCTTCTCAGTGAATACTTAACTTAGCAGTGATAATGGAGGTGTCTAGTCTTGAGGTGCAAGCGGGGGATGTTTGTGTTTGTGTATGTGTGTGTGTGTGTGTGTTGGTATGGAGAATCCTAGAAGGAATCCTATCAGACTGCTGGCTTCCAGAGGTTTTTATTTCATGGCTTTGATGTTTATGGTTGTTGTTTTTTTGGTAAAGCTCAACGTAATTCCCTTCTTTAATGAAGACTTACAATGATGGCTGCAAAATGTCAGGCACTCTGACCCACCTCAGACCTTGAATTAACAAACTACATCTGGATCTTGTAAAGCTATACTCAATATGTACGATATGTACGTTGATGGGAGATTGTAAGGTTGCGGCGCAGTGAATGAAAGTTATTCGTCACATTGTAAAAAGCTTTCTGAAGTTTTAAATGATACTCGAACACCTTGAAAGGTTCCTCTCGAATCCCAGAAACACTCAGGTCTTGCTCCATGTCTGGCTCTTCAGCTTGCTTGTTTGAACACGCTCTCACTGCTCCTTATTAGAACACAATAAAAGACAGGAATGGAATGGGAGGCCTCCCCTCACCCAAAAGAGCACTCAAAGCCCTGGAGATGGAGACCAGATAATTAGGTCTTGGTCTTTGATGCTCCACCATGGCAAAAGGTGAGTTACCGGCTCATTTGTAACACAAAAGTTGGCAGAGCAATGCAGGTTGGAGTACGGCAGGGGTAGAACAACAAATTGAACGGTCATTTAACTGCAACCCATCGAGGGCCTGACACTGAAACTTCTGGAAAGTAAAGGCTATAGAAGTCAACTTTTCTTCTGTGCTACCCTGTGGTTTAGATGGTGTCATCAGCCCTCAACTTCTGTTACCGCTAACCACTTCCACAAGTACAAAGATAGAGCGCATTTCACAAACAAAATACGATAGAGTTGATTATTCGCTGTAATAAAATGTAAAACTTGGGAAGATTTTAACATTGATTCAATAGGTTGCAAAAAACTGAACATGGGGTAACACAAAAAAATAAATCCTGTTAGTCCTGTGTAGAATTAGATTATAAACACACAGCATTCCATTTAAGGGCCTCAGGAGTGACTTTAAGACCTGTGCTGATGGGGCCTTAAAATTTGTGTGTGAATCCAATAAATGTCAGAGTTGTAATTAAGAAAATGTGCAGGGCTTTTCCACGCCACAGTCCTGTCCCAGCGATCTGGTTTATACTAGTATAGTGCCTGAGATGTTTAAAGCATGCAAACATATCAGAAAACCCAAATCCAAAAGCAGACAAACAAATCTCTGAAGCAGGAATGCAAACTGACAGGCGTGCAAACAAATCACTAAACACCAAAAGCAAATCCAAAAACAAACAATTTGACTTGTCAGTTCTGGCCCACAAACTCAAGTTTATCTCTTCATTTCCAACAATCTAATGCATAATTAGCCACATTTCCTGACGTCAATGACCAACATTGTCAAGTTACGTAATGGAAACTTGGTTGTATTGCATATAAAATATAATTTCTGATAAATTTTCTCTAAAAGGTGATTATTGAAAATATCAGTAATAATAAGTTGCTATTTTATAAGCATCTATTTGGATACATGTGTGATCTTTGACTTGTTGCCACGCTTCGACTACACTGAATACTATACTAGACCAAAAAAGCCAGAGGGAAAGTCCAAGCATTTCACGGCTTTTCATGAAAAACTGAACTTTGAAATTTTGACAAACATTCCCAAGCCACGCCTTTGACTTTCTTCTAGTAAAGACAAAGAACAGCAATCCACAACCCTTCACCCCTGTGTCTCTCTTCATGTATTTACTCAGATGATGACCGAGGACTCAATGTTTTTCTTTTTCTGCCTCTGCTGACAGGTCCTTCGACAAAAGGAGCCTGCCATGGTGGGAGGTCTACTGTGGTAAGTGGCTGCTCTCGCCTCTGTGCTGTCAGCCTTAGCGACATGTCCGCTCGCCCCCTGACACCCGGGAATAATGATATTAGTGGAGGGTGGAGGAGACAGGACGTCAATGGGCAGATTTGTTCAATTTAACCCCTCTGACCCCGTCCAGCCCTTCAATCTGTCAGGCAGACCCTTTCCTCTCGTGCTAAGCAGCTACACAGGGACAGGAACAGAGATGGCAGAAGAAAGAAACAGAGACAAAAATTTTTTTTTGGAGAATAACCTCTGGACGCAAGCAGAGTACACTCTTATGTGTCAGCCGCGCCACAAGGATACATTTTCTATGTGTATTTACTAGTGGTGGGCTGAGTTCACGGGAGACTCTTATTAGGCGATAAAAAAATATTGCCATTAATCTATTCTCAAAGTTGGGTTGAGAGCTGGGTCTATACTAGGCAAGCTATGATGACTTTCACCTTGATATTTTAGCGCGGATGTAAGCCTGGCCGAATTGCACTGTAGGGGGCGATAATGACTCTTCGAACCTGTGTGTATGCCTACTGTGAAATTACCACATCAAACGTGACGTGCTAAAATGGATGCAGCTGAAGCCGCTGGGTTTGCCTCAGGGAATTTTTATTTTTATTTTTTAGAAGCTTCCCAATGGAAACCTCGACAAGACTCACGCCTTTTTCACACATAATCCGTCTGCAGTGCGTTTGCAGTCCGTGTGCGTAAAGTGGTGCAGAAGCAGCACGGACTCATACTCATTGTGCTTTCACACAGGACGCGTTTGCAGTCCGCTACTCGGTACGTAAACGATCGCTGCACTGCTGTAGACGCACCGCTCCTGGAATGCACTGAAGGACTGCAACCGCATGAACACTGGAATCCGTTAACATGGGTGCGTAAAAGAATTCAAAATGCATACGCATTGCAGACAGAGTATGTGTGAAACAGGCGTAAGGTTGTTTGCACCTTGTGCAATGTGGAATTAGTTTACAGCCTTCTCAAGCACTTTGTGATGCATTTTGGAAAAAGGAGATAAGCCCCTGGTCTAATGCACCACCTGGCCTGAGAAACCCGTTCTCAAAGTCTTAACGTTACTTTTAGTCATTATTTTATTTGGGTAGCACACATATTCTGAATGCCTTTGGCAGAATTAAAATGAGCCATTTTAATCTAGATTAATCTAAATTAATTCCAAGATTACAGTGAGATTAATCTAGATTAAAAAAAATTAATCTATGCCCAGCACTAGTATTTATGCTTTGATCTGAGCTAAAACAGTGCATCTGTGCAGCGTGGCTGACACATAAAAGCATACACTGCTTGCGTCCAGAGGATATTCTCCAAAATGCTGCTACAGTGATGCGATGAGACACAGAGGAAACAAATAGTTGAATAAAGTTGTTATTTTTTTCTTCTTGTACAAAAAGTATTCTTGTTGCTTCATAACATTGCGGTTTTGCTATGATATACATATACAAATATACATATTGCCTATTTAAACATACTGTATGTATGCGTATAAAGTTGGACATACTTGTATATCCAACTTTATGTATAGAGCTGGGCGACTATCTACTTAAATTTAACTTAGATTTTCTATATAGTATATATATAACTCTATGTGAGTGTACTGAATGTATGGAGATAAACATGAATATAATATATATTCAACTTTATATATGGAGTTATGTGAATGGGATTTGGAAATACGTTTTTTTGGAAAACACATAAAAGTTGGCTACTCCAGCGAAGCAGTGCACCTTACACACATTGCTTTGTTTGTGTCCTCCATTCTTGCATTCCTCGTTTCTAAAGCATGAATCTTACTCCATGTCTCCAGACATCTGTAAGAGATTGTCTGCGTGCTGCTGCAACACCGTCAGCCAGCTGGAGCCAGGCCAAGTAAATGCTGCCAGAAAAGTCAGCAGGCCACGCGTGTGAACAAACAGTATGGGAAGAGGTCAGAGAAAGTGTTGTGTGACGCAGACCTTGGAAAAAGAAGGGGATTGAGGGGGGGGGGGGGGGGGGGGATGACAGAGACTCTCTGCACATGAGCCTGCTTTATTTCCCCCATTATGATGGATGCCTTCTTCATACGGCGGCAGCTGCAGCTGCTTTTGGAGAAGCTGAGCAAACATGACACTATTGAAGAGGACTGACTGAGATAACAGCCTGAAAAAACAAGGAGCACGGAATTATGGTTATCTCACCACTCAGTTGGACCCTACTTAAAGCCAGATCGATATGAAGGTGTGCAACACTATATAGAAGTGTCTAGTGAACATCAAGCATGTTGGTAGATCATGAAGATCTCTAGTAGCATCTGTTTTTCAGAAGGTGCTGTGGTCAAAGTGTCTCACTTTGGAACATGTAATGAGATGGGTTGAGAGCTTCTCAAATCTGTAAAAAAGAATACTTTTACTACCAAATACTTCATATTTTATCGCTGAGAATATAATTCTTGACAAGAAATTGTGGTCTTTAAAATCCATTATTGAAACAATATCTCTCTGAAATCTGTAGTTTATTAGCAGGAACTGATTTCTCAATTCAGCACTCAGAGTGGATTAGTCATTAGATTTTCTCTTCCTGAGCGGCATATGGCTCTAATACTCCTGGGTCCATGAACAGTTAATCAAAATGGTAGTATAACTCAGACCCCGCAGTTGGAAATGCACATATCCGCCTCTAAACCAATATAAAGCTGTGTGAATAAATCATAGGTGACCAATGTGAGACAGCTGGAAACTGTTCTCTCTGTACAAATAAATAATGCAAAGCAACATGACCAAGCAGTAAAACCAAGAAATCCAGACTCATGGATACATGTTCAAAAGATCAAGACAGCCCTGCGTGGTGCCTCTATCTCAAAAGAAAATACATTTCTATACTGTTTGAGGAATGGTATGCTTTTGTCAAATTCAACTTGGTGGAACAGTTAAAAATGTAACAAAGTACTCCAAACAAACAGGATGTTCTTTTAGTTCCTCAGGGAAATCAAATACACGATTACAATTTTTGAGCATTTATTTGATTTATTTAAAATAGTATAGCATTTAAAAGTAACTGTTTTCTATTTTAATAGATTTTAAAGTTTTTAAAATGAACAATTATTCCTGTGATAGCAAAGCTCAATTTTCAACGGCCATTACTCAAAGACTTTAAAGTGTTAGTTCACCCAAAAATGACAATTCTGTCATTAATTACTAAACCTCATGTTGTTCTAAACCTGTAAGGCCTTATTTCATCTTCAGAACACAAATTTAGAAAATAAGAGCTCTCTGACCCTCCATAGACAGCAATGCAACTGCAATGTTCCCAGGTCCAGAAACATACTAAGGACATCAGTAAAATGTGACATCAGTGGTTCAACCATAATTTTCCGAAGTTACGAGAATACTTTTTGTGTGCATAGAAAACAATAATTACATAATTTATTCGAAATTTTTCTCTTAGAGTTACTGTCTTCCACCATTTTGGAGAGTACCCTAAACCGTAATCAACGTTGTTTATGCTCAGCATGCGCGCTTTAAGAAATTTTTGAATAAATTATGTTATTACTGTTTTCTTTGCACACAAAAAGTATTCTCGTAGCTTCGGGAAATTATGGTTGAACCACTGATGTCACATTTTACTGATGTCCTTTTCTACGTTTCTGGATCTGGCAACACTGCAGTTGTATTGCTATTGATGGAGGCTCAGAGAGCTCTCAGATTTGATCAAAAATATCTTAATTTGTGTTCTGAAGATGAAGGAAGGTCATTTGGGTTTGGAACAACATGCAGGGTGAGTAAATAATGACAGAATCTTCATTTTTAGGGGAACTAACCCTTTAATGTCACATGATCCTTTGGAAATCATTCTAATATGCTTATTTGCTGCTCAAGAAACATTTCTTATTATCAACAACGTTGAAAATAGTTGTGCTGCTTAATTTTTTTGTGCTTTTTTCAGGCTTTTACGATTAATAGAATGAATGAGCCAAAGGAGGGGCAGGACAAGTTATGTAAATCTTTGATTTCAGTTACAACGTCATCTTTATTCATTTGCCCTTGTATTCTGGGAAACTGAATGATGTCAATAACCAGTGCTTGGACAGTGATACTGGTGGCCGTTTACAAGCAGCAGTGAGCAGTAGCATCCCTGCTCTGGTAGAATTTATTACCAGAGACCACCAGCAGTAAGTTCATATCACTTTCACCCAAAGTAAAGTTGGGTTGCGGCCAACACTACCGAACAAAGAGGGAGCTGGAGCCCTGAATAGATCTGTGATGGATGAGCTCATGTAGACTGCTCTGTGCTAGAAGATCTGGTGTGTGTACTGGGAGAAAGTGTGTGTTTTGTGTATGTATGAGTTTGTCAGAAGGGGCTGGTGTTTCCCACAGCTTGTGTGTGCACTGAAGGCAAGGGGCTCATATCAACAGTGCTGCTCCTGTGTGAGCTAACCTTTTATGGTCTTTGACAGCCAGGCTCAAGATGGCTACCATACCACACAGAGCCGTCTTTATTAACCAAATGCTAAGGCAGACTACATTATATTAGCCAAATACCAAACAACCAATCCACCGGGAACCATGACTGACCGTTTACGTTTCTGGACATTAGCAGCATTAGCATGACATGTAGATACTACACAGAGAGGTAACAAATCTAAGCCTGTCCTACACTACAAGCTATCTCAACCTTCTAATAACCTGTTTGTTTGGTTTAAAGGATTTGGAGTTTCATTTCTGTTCACGCAAGGCTTATTGTTTGTATTGTCAGCTCCGACACAGACACATTTTTCACGTAGGCTACAGTGTATATCCCTCGGACATGTCTTGTTTGGTTAAGCAGACTTTATATGTAGGCGAAATGTGTGTGTGGGTGTAAGCTCTGCAGTTCAAAAAATAATGCTGACGTTAAGAGCAACGTTGCTAGTAGAGTAAAAGATGATGAGACACATGACCGTATACAACATGTCTAGTCTAAAATTGACGACTCCTTGTTTTGCATTCTACAAAATCCCCAAAAAATGTGTTAACCAGTGATTTTCATTTAAAGCATACTTGCTGGGCTGTGTATCAAGGCAAAATCTTGAGTATATACTGTGCTGACATGAAATCTGCATTAAACACGACATAGAGAAGTGATTCGGATTCTTTTATTTTTAAAGGTTATTTGCCCAAATATGAAAAATCTGTCAACTCATTCCAAACCTGTATGACTGTTTTTTTCTTCTATGGAACACCAAATAAGATCATCATTGTATGAAAAAAAAAAAAAAAACCCTAATAAAACTCTGCGACATTTTCCAAATCCATTCTTTTGTTTTCCATAGACAGAAGTCATACAGGTTTAGAACGACTTGAGGGTGAGGGTGTATTCCATCATTCTATAAGCTCTATTAGAAAGGCACGCAACTCATCTAATTGCTATCTAGTTTCCAAATCTGTACTTAGCCTGCTTTTGCAATAGTTTAACTTCATTATAATAACCTAATTTATATAACAGATGATCACGAAGCACACCATAAATCAACGGACATATGGAGCCGGTCTTTAAATGGCAGGAAATCGCTGGCTTCATCTCATCAATTCTCTTCACCTGTCAGGATCACAAAGGGTGTATAGAGCTGTCACATCATAGCGTACGGCTGAGGGGGCGGGGCTTAAAACAACACATCCACTGGGCTCTTTTGTAACAAATTCTTGCCATACAAGTAAGATGGATAAATAATTAAAGGAACACGGTCAGTCCTGAGAGAGAAAGAGAGACAGGAAGGGAACTATGAAGGGATGGAGGAGCAGGAGTGGGGAAACAAGGAGGGGGTCAGGCTATTAAATTTATGACTGAAAGTGCCACATCATCAGTGGGGGATGCCATTTCCTGCCAGAGGAGGGGGTTTAAACTAGCATCGCAAAAGCAGATGGTGAAGATATCACCACACCTTCAAACACAACTCAAGAACATTTAAGTTGAGACAATTCAATTTATTAAATAAAAAAAAAACATCATTTTTTTTTTATCACACCACATCAACAAAATCTAAATCACATCAAAAATAAAATCACAAGAAGTGTCTACTAAATGCATTAGTAGAAGTTACGACATAGTGCATGAGCAATGACATACTGTAACAATCATTTATCAATAATGTAGAAGCTTAATATGCAATAAAAACTTTGTGTGATTGCATCCTATAATAACTGCTATTCATAGTGTTCATCGTCTGTTTGACTACATCATTTCTGCCATATGCACACAAACTGACAGTCAGCACTAATAAGCTTCTACTAAATAATTTTACGTAAAGTTGCCTTGCAATGATTTGTATCGTAAAAAGTGCTATACAGATAAACTTGAATTGAAAAACTGAACAATGTTTTGGTGCGAGACTGCTGTGAAATCTTATTTCTTCCCAGTATAACTGTTATATATTATCTGTGCTGTTCATCTAATAGGTCTGAACACCCAAAACACCCCATTTCTCTTATTATAAATATGCTGATATCAGTGGAATCATGATGCCACAGGCTAAACTGAAATATTTAGTGTTAAAACCAATATTATCACAACTTCTCTAGCATATCTTATTCAGGCTTATTTAGGCAAAAAGGAGAAGTGTAATTAACCGTAACTCTTATTTGAAAACATTGCTAGCACTCATTACTGCTCTGTACGACGCCACTATTGCTTTTCTAATATCATTTTAAGTAATTGTAAAACATTCCTTTTTATTTTTTATACACTACAGTTCCAATGTTTGGGGTCATTAAAATGTTTGAATGTTTTTGAAAAAAACTCTTATGCTCACCAAGGCTGCATTTATAATTTTAAACGATTGTTTTCTATTTGAATATAATTTCACATGGCACATATCCTCACATGATCCTTCAGGAATCATTCTAATATATTGATTCAGTGCCCAAGAATCATTTCATCTTATTATTATTAATCCTAAAAAAACTTGTGTCGTTTAATATTTATAAAAGTCTTAGAAATCTTTAGTAACAAATATATAGTCTGTACTGTCACTTTTGAAAAATGTAATGCATCCTTGCAGAATAAAAGTATTAACTCCTTTAACCTGAAACTTTTTTAGCACTACACAGTAGCTGAAACGCAATGCAATTACTAGTTATAATCTTAAATAAATATATCTTTAAAATCCATGTCACGCTCACTTCTCCTTGTAAAGACCATCTGGAAATGATCTGCTGAACAGCACTGGCCTGTCAAATTTACTGTTGATCATAAAACATTTGTCTAAGCAGATGATACACAGCAGGAACACAACGTATAAGCCAACAAAATGACACTGACGGAAGAGGCCTTTAAGTAACAGCTTTACGACACTAGCTCTGAATTATTAAAGAGAGGGAATATGAGTCGTGATCAGCTCTAAAGAATACGGCACATTTTTTCCTGCATTCGACAAAGAGGTGGAACAAACTTGAGCTAGTCAGAAACACACACTGAAGCTACATGGAGGCACAGTTGAGCAGTGAGTGATGAGAGGTGAAAGGTGAGCACTATATATACACACACACATCTACACACACAACACGCCAACGACAGACATCACACCTTCCTAAGAAATGCACATAGCCTTATTCAATATTATATACGTGACATATTTTCATTGTCAAATGCCACACTAGCGTATAGGTTTTAAGAAGGAGAGGACTGTTCAACCGATCGCTTCACGGGATAGTGTGTGCAGCGGCTGATCGTTTCACTAACCCTTTGATCTCCTTAATGATCAATGACCAAGTGAGGAATCTATGTGCAGCAAGCCTAGTTTTACGGCGATGAGAGGGGGGTGAGGTCTACAAATAGGTCAAAGGTCATCAGATTCTGCTTATGCTAAACAGAAACGAAGAGTCAGCAAGCCCATGTTAGATTTCACAGAGGCAAATGCTGATTAGAGAGGATCATGTTTCTCTGGGAGCCATCTTAAAGTGACAGTAACATATTATTTTCTTGATCTGGGAGTGTGTTACTCTTCTGACCTGACATTAATAATGAAACATGGTACAACAAAATAGTGTACTGATATAAAATAAATGTGACAAAATACACACTGCTGTCCCCTTTTTACTTTTTGAAAGAAATTCAATTGATTGTGGATTAAATTAATCGAACACGACAGTGACATTTAAAAATGATCTCTATTTTAAATGAATGTCTTTTTAACTTTCTAATTGTCAAAGAATCCTAGAAAAACTTATTTTCAGAAGTTTTAAAAATCGCTAATAATAAGAAAAGTGGCACCAAATCAGGATATTATGATTTCTGAAGGATCATGTGACACCGAAGACTGGAGTAATGCTGTTGATAATACAACTTCAACGTTACAGGAATAAATTACATTTTTTAGTTTATTAAAACAGAAAGGTTATTTAATTTGTAATCATAATTCACAAATTATACATTTTACTGTATATTTGATCAGCCCCCCCCCCCCCCAAAAGCTTTAAAAATGTCTACCATCCCCAAAATGAACAGTAGCGTACCTCATCACGTAATTGTGCAGCTAGTTCACTGTACAAGCTACTTCCTCTCTGCCATGTGTTGTACATTTTTATTGGTCAGCGATCACCCCTTGAGGAGAGGCCAGATCCAGTGCCAAGCCTTATGGTTTCTCTGCCTCCAAGAATTTAGCTCCTGCACCTAAGCACTAACTCGAAGCCAAATTGTAGAGGCCTTCACTGGATGTTTCCCTTTTTTCTCAAAAAGGTTCGGTATTGATCTTTCGTCCCCCTTGCGAGCAGCCTTGAATAATCCGTTTCCCTCTCAGTTCTTTTCTACACAGTTTATCATGAGCGCTGAGGGGGAGAGAATGGAATCAAGGAAGGAAAACAAATCCATTATCTTGTCAAAATTCTATTTAACTTCATTAGGCCTCATCCTAGGAGAAGTGGATAATGTCCTCTGTTGATAACATTGGCTGCTTTTTAACAGTGCGGTCAATCATGATTGGACATGTTTCGACCCCAACAACTTCATCAATACACAAAAATTATGCATGGCTGCACCTTTATTTATATACGGGAAAAAATCGCCTTACATTATCTTTTACTGCCTTTTGTTCACTGGATAAACAAACTGTTGACATATACTATTTGAAGCTCTGTCACCCAATTTAATGTGCTATTTGGTTAAAGATAGACAGGGCAAACCAGAGTGAGGATGTACAACGCTCTAGGTCAGCTGTGGATCTATGGCATTACAGGATATATCTGGTTTGTATTGATTTAGTGAGGACTTCAATCAGAATTTACTGATTGCTTCCCTGTACCCCTCTGAGGGAGGAAGGGACAAGAAGGGATCTAGAGTATTACACGGATATGACTTTTAGCTCTATTAATCCAATTGTGGTCACCTATATATAAACCAGGAACTAGCCGGAGTGCCTCTATTTTAAGAAAAGAATACCTACCTGTGAAACAGATAGAGGAAGATAAAGACAAAAAGTGTAAGCTAACAATCAATAAAGAAATTTGAGAACTAAAATTGTTACAAAAAAATTAAAAAATATATATATCCATAAATATATATTATTTTAATTCTACAAACCTTGTTTATGTAGAAATGTAATTTTTTGTTCACATAGGAAAATATCAAATCCGTATCTACGGAAGAAGTCCCATTTCAAGCTGTCCCTGTTATTTACCACCAATGAATGGAACTGAGTTTGGAGTGAAATACAAAAAAAGAAGTGTGATTGGTAAACACAGGCATACAAACATTCAATAGACGCTATCAGAGGATCCCGGAACTCTTACTTCAGACTCTTACACAATATTGAAATCTTCCACAATTGGCGTGGACAAAAAGCAGCCTCTGCTCTTTACTTTATTGTCCACTGAAGGTCAGAGTCCATTTTCTTTTTGCTCTGCTTACAGCTGGTATTTGATTGGCTCAACACGGTCTGTTGTTACCATAATTCACATAAAATGCAGCAAAAATCATTATTTCCTGAGAATCCATTTGAGTTCCTTGATTTCTTGCAGGAGTTGACATGTTTTATACAATGATATTTATAGGGTGATAAATGCATCTCACTGCTAAGAAATAAATATTTTTAAATCTAATTTATTGAATAAATAACTGATAACCTGCATTCAGGGATAGGGATATGTTCTTTAAAGACTGATTACACACACACACACACACACACACACACATAAAAACTAAAAATATATAATTAATCTGAGTTCTTAAACCTTATCAAAAAATATAAAAAATCAGAACTAACATCTCGTATAAACAGCCTAAACTTATTTCTGGTTTATTTGTTATGAAAACATAATAAATGACCTTGCTAAAGTTTTCCTTTTTTAAACAGCATGTGAAACAATGTGTTCACTATGACCGGCAAACTGGAGGAAATCAAACCTTCCTGCTTCTGAGGATTGTGAAGTGTTTGAGGAATAAAGTAAAAACATCACAACTACACACATTTAAGAAGAATAAAAAAAAATACCCCCTGCTGCTCTCTTTCTTCACATTTCTTTACAAACCACCTTTCAGGTTTTTTTTTGGAGTGTTCACTGTTGCTTTTTTATTTTAGAGTGTAAATATTTTAGGTTTCGGCCTTCTTTAACAACTGAACCAGATGGAAAAAAACACAAACCCTCGGAGCAGAATGCAACAGAAGCTTGTTTTCAGTTCAAATATTTCATAGTTCCCTTCAGACCTGATAAATCTTCTTTACAGCAGCAGGAAAGGAATTGGGTGCAGGGCAAAATCTGTAAATCCAGAAGCGTCTGATACTGTTTCAACTATTAATTGTTCCCTGTTTCTCTGCTGTCGTAGCAGAGGTCTCTTTTACTGACCTGCAAATCTTTTAGCATGGAGGTGTGGAAGTCAGTCGGAAGTCAATGATATCCATGGCAATAGTACCGAAAGTGCTCTTCTTAAATGAGTGAAATGATCAACGGCTTTAAAACAGAGCTGTAATTGAGGTTTCTTTCATGAAGGTGGGGAATGTTGTATCACATGCTCGTGGAATTCAGGCTCTAATTGACCCCTGAATTCATTGCTGGCCATTAAAAACAAAGCAGGCCTTCTATGCTGCATGTGGGTTGTGAACTACGTAGGGCACTGGCCGGTCAGTTGAGTAGCACTTATTCATGAATTCAGCACTGGATTAAATTGGACCCTGATAGTATCAAACTATGGAGTAGGGACAGACATTACTTTGTCTTACAAGTGGCTTGTTGATGTTTAGCAGCTGAATTACTTCTTCACTCAAATAAATGAATCAGGTTACATTAAATGTTTTCAGATGGTTTAAAGAAAATGTTTGTATTCATGCACATATTTTAAATCTACCTCTAAAGAACTAAACAAAACATTGTTAAGTGAATATTATTTTTCATTTTGTTATTTCATACAGTGATACACTAGTGAGCATTTTAGCTGATTTAAGAAATTTAAAGGGATAGTTCACCCAAATCATCATCATCTTCATTTCTTAAGCTATCTTGAAAAATGTGTTGTGTATTTATCTACACAATGAAAGGCAAAATTGTTCATAACCATGCAGCACACCACTGACTTTCATTGTATGGAAACAAGCAAACACTTTTTTTTTTGAGTGAACTGCCCCTTTAAATGACTCACATTATCGCTTCATCTAGCAGAAAAACAGTCTTTGTCTATAACGCTATCATCAAGACAGGCGCAAGTTCTCCAGACTGTCACTACTGTTTGGGTGAAGGGGATGTTACAGGGAAGCCTGGGGCCAGTAAAAGGGGGTGCTAGTGCAATTTGAACGATGCAGAAAGAGAGTAGAAATGAGGAATAGGGGGTGGGGGTGATTACTGACCTCCTGAATCAGAGACGAAGAGCCACTGCCACCGAAAGCAACACTCGAATCTTTCAGCTTCCTCTCTGGCCCGCTGCCTTGGCCTGACTGAACACATGTCAAGGGCACAACTGAAATCACGTGCTGAGAGGTACAAAGAACCACATTTGACTCATGCTAATGAAAACGGCAAAAAAGACAGCATTTGTTTTAAACAAAACAAAGGTCACAACACAAAACATTCTGGTGTTAGTTGCTTTAGTAGAAGACGCTGGACTAACAAGCAAGTAAGTTTGATTATACAGAAGCATTTTATGTTTGCATTCACAGACAACAGGCCTTTCTTTTTCCTTTCCACCCCCACTTTGCTTTTACATTCTTCTCCATTTCTATTCACTTCATACATCCATTTTTTCAACCCAAAAATCCTGCCCTCTGGGCTCCATTATCCAAAAATCTCCTGTGGGATTAAGCAGTAGGCTAAATTACTAATGTTACATGTGATCTTTAGCCCCATGTGTGTCTCTGAATCAGACTGAATGGGTCAGGCTGAGATTACCCTCCATCTTATAAATGATTCAACTGCTGAGGAAAAGGGTGTTACTACTAACGTTACACTTTTACACAGAGAAACAGAACAAACATATATATTTTTGGGAGATATGCGTGGGGTGAACTATTTGGGAAAAATTGAATCGTGATTTTTCAAAATGCAGGTTTTTTGTGCTTGTTTGTAGAGATGCAAAATTTTGCATAATGTCATATAAATAATAAAGAAGTACTACATACACAAAAAAATGCTGGGTTAAATACAACCCAATGCTGGGTGAAATATGAACAAACCCAGTAATTGGGTTGTTTTGACCCAACGGTTGAGTTAAATGTTTAACCCAGCCTTCTGGATAGTAACCCAACCCAACCCAGTTGCTGGGTTTGTCCATATTTTACCCAGCATTTTTTAGATTTTTAATTCTTACATAAATACTATTGTTAATCTGTTCGATATTAGTCTTGGTTTCTTCATTTTCAAACTCTAAACCATCAATTGTTTCTTCTGGCAGACAGATGCAACAGAAAACCCTTTTCTTTTGTTGGCAGCAGCCGGTTTGTAACCACTTCTCATTACAAGTATGGGAAGCCGGCCAAATTGTACAGCCGTTTCCCTTAAGAGAGGTTAGTCAACTAGTTTTTTTTAAGCAAACCACAAACTAGTTGGTTTTGCACATCCCTAACATTAAAACGCGTCCTCGGAATGTGATTGTATTGCATCACACAGCCGTTTCGTGCTCAGTGTGGTCAGACAAATTGCTTGTCACTAGAAACGTGTTCATCACACCTAGTTAGAACACAGTGTTATACGACTGTGCTGAATGGACATGTCTGAGTACTTGACCAAACCAAACAAGCAGTAATAAACTCATAGAAACACAAAGAATGTGTGTGTGTGCGCGGGCATGTGTGGGAGATCTACAAGAAAGGGGGAAGTGTAGCACAAGTTAATCCTGTAAAGAGAGTATCTGATTCTGCCCATAAGCCTAAGACACTCAATGCTTGATTCCTCCCTATCTTTCATTACAACTCTTCACCTTAATGAACGCTGACACGCGAGGCCATATGGGCCAAGACTGATGACATGAGACCTCAGCTGCTGCCTGCTGCCATGTAACACTCACTGCATATGTGTTTTACTGATAGCGACAGAAGGAGAAAATAAAACGAGTTAAGTAGCAGCAAAAACTGGGTTTTACTTTTGAGGTTAGCTTTTCCTAAACACACTGTAAAAAATTAGGCATTCCTTTACTGACCATTACTCTTGAACAGAAGGTAAACCAGCTCATTATGTCCATTAATAGCTTAAATACTTCAAGTACCAAGAAAAATGTGTGCTGAACCTTGCACAGTGCGTAGTAAATAACCCTAAAACAATATATCACATGCACCACTAATGATCATATATGACACTGCTGCACTCAATATGAGAAGAAATGCACAATTATTGCACAAAATTGAAGCAAGACAAAGGCCAGTCACTGTATAATCTGAGAACGTTTCTACTGGCTCAGGTACTGTATTTAGACTATCTAGCTGAAGTGAACAGAATATTTAGTTTATATCCTGGACATCATGTTTGCATAGACTATGCCTGGTAAACATGATCACAAAGTGTATTGTAAAATCAACCTTCTCACTACTCATAAATTACAAATCACATTCCCCTGTTTTAGACAAGAGTGATTAAATGTTTCTCTTAATGAAGTTAGGTGCACTTATCAGTATGTCCCTGATCCAGAACTGATAAAACTGTACACAAGACACATTTAACGGTCTCAACTAGTTACTCCACAAGCATACAGGAAATCACACAGGGCACTTACTCTCTAAATTGTGTCTAAATGATGCCATGTGGTTTACAACTGCTTGAAATCACACCTCATTCTTTAGATTAAGGGCAAAGTGTTGAAAAAATATAGAGACTACTAACAGGGTAATGGTATGTATTACAGTACCATGTAAAACAGAGTATACTCTTGCTTCGAAAAGGTGTTACTTCTTATAAACGCACTGGAAGTGTGTTTTTTTCCCCGGGAGGAGTCATCATATTAGTATTTGCTGAGTCTGTTCATTACCCTTTGACTTCTGCAAGCTACAACAGAACGGTTGTAGTTATAATAATACTATATAATTAGGTTGGAGTTATAATAATAAACCAATACAAGTGTAACCTATTATAGTAAATATTAAAAAATGTTAACTTAAAATAAAAGTATGCATCTTTTTCAGCCTCTTGCTCAAACTATAGAAAAAAAGTTGCGTACATTTAGAGTTTGTGTGATGAGCGAGGCAGCAACAAACATAGGATTAAACTGGAATGCTCTCACTTTGACGTTTGACTTTTAATACAGTCGTGGAATAAGACATTGACGTAGCTCGAGGTGTGGGTTTGTTACCAGTTCTGAATGTTCAGTGAGGTTAATGTTCGTAGCAGGATTATCAGGTCACCTGCCGATGACATGTTCAGCGTGGATTTATAACAGGCCGCCAAATGGACACAGCTAAAGCAGGCTCTCATTTAAAAGGCCATCTAAAACGGAGCCGACTGGAATTCTATTAAATATTTCCACTGACAGCACACATCCAAAATGAACCTGCCACAGCTGTCGGAAGGCCTGGGTTAGCTCATGCCACAGAAGGCTAACGATAGTGCTGCTGGGTAAAAATCACAACCTCTGAGCCATATGGAGAATTGGCTCCATGCATGTGTTTTAGCTTGAGACTGCATGCTGGGAAACTTAATGGCTCTCAGGACCCCAAAACATATGAGGCAAAGCAGTGCAATCAAACAGAAGGGGATACCGTAGGGGTGCAGCAAGCCTGTAAAGTCAAGGAATGTCTTGTTGACACTGGATTTACTGTGTGTGTATGTGTGCCGATTTCAAAGAAAGGGCTCCGAGCATTTTTATGAAGGTATGAATGGGCTTGAATTGAAGTGTGTTACTCGAGAAGACTTTAGGACAGGCCATTTCAATATATCAACAGACTAACCGCCGAGGCTCATGGGTTAGGGCTGGTTTGGCCGCATATAGCCTCTGTCTTTCACTTCCACTGAGCATTTTTCCCCCCTTTTCACAAAAGTTTCCAGCAAAACAAAGAGGTGCGTATCTTTAGACCCCTGACCAGTGACAACGTTTGTTTAACCACAAAGACTATTTTGCCTTCCTGTCTGAGGGAGAACTTTGTCTTCCTTTCAGTGATTTCACAATTGCCTCATTTCCTATTTTCTCCAAGAGATGTTTTGCTTAATTGTAAGTGTTTCTAAGTGAATTAGGTCACCACTGGCTGCCTTGATACTCATTGATCTCTTTAGAACCGCAAAAATCCAAAAAGATCATTCTAAATTTACCCAGGTTTCTAACCGTTATTTCTAAAGGCTTAAATATCCAAACTGTCTCTTCTGAGCCTAGGGCAAACCGAATTCAAAGTTTAGAGAGTGCTAATACCCTCTGAGCCAAAAGACAGTACATTAGTAGACTAATTTTACTAAAGTGGACTAGAAAGGCAAAAACAAACCTCCTTTTCCACAAGCTTATGTAGTGAAACCAAACACCACTGCTGGGTGTCCTCCACCCCGTTCGGCCCTGCCCAGCCCCCTCTATAGCCCTGTAAAAGCCTTGTTATGGGAAAAAGCCATTCTGTGAGTTTTTTATGTTTGCAAAACATGGCAAGGAGGGGAGGGATCAAACATATGCCCCGAAACCAAAGTGGAGGTCAGACTGAGCAATCTAAAGATGATATTTGCTGAGGGGAGAAAGTACACGCTGTATTTTAGTGAGCATTTGATATGCACTTTAAATAGGTTGAGATATGGAGCTTGCTGATCCAGCATATTAACTAAATAAACTGGAGTCTGTTTGATTTTGCATAAACTATTACTGTTATTACTGTGTTTTACAATGTTACTGTTTTTACTGCATTTCTGATCATATGAATGCAACCTTGGTGAGCATGGGAGACCCAAAACATTTTAAAATCTTACAAACCCCAAAACCCAATTATTAAGTCAAATATATTACTTATGTTATTAAACACAACTTATACTGATTTAATAATTTTCAGACTGAAAAAAAAACAAAACAAAAAAACTGGTCAAATGCAATGTAATGAAACTGAAAATAATTATTCTGGTATTCCAATGCACACATCTAATAAACAAGACTAAAAGCACCAGTAAATATTTAAGTGTACAACAAAATTGGTCCAAAATGTGATTCCCTTTGCAGACACACTCGCACACACACACACACACATACAAATATGTTTTCACTGGCTAGACTGTAGCGAAGTATGCAGTTTGTTCCTATTTCGTAATGGCTTGGCTTTGAGCCGACCCATACGCAGCCTGAGAGGGATATCCCAGCGTTATTGGGAGGGAGCCAGGTTGGAATGCCACCAGGTCTAGTTTCCTGCATTCCTGCCAAAACTCTACGCAACTACTTGCTTTTTTCCCTCTCCCCTCACTGTTTCTTTGACAATAAACGGCCATATGGCAACCAGTTTAACTTTGTCTCTTCTGATCCTGTCCTGTCCTGTCTGGCTCGCTCTCCTATCTATTCTGTTTTCCTTTGATGAATGACTCATTTTTAATATCAGTGCAAACAGACCCAGTTTTAAACACATCCAGCTTAGGCTCGACTAAGTGAGAAATGAATTTACAATATTATAAGACCTTTAATTTGTTTTTTCAAAATGGAGAGTTATTTAAGTTTTTGGGTTTAGTTTTAATTAAGCAATATTGTACAGAAACATAAATGTAAGATAATGAAAACACTTTGAGCTGAATTATAAAGTTCTTTGCCTATAAAGTTCTTTTTTAAAACAGGAGTCTGTATTTAGTGTTTTAATTACTTTCGCAAATACAGACACCAGGAATTTGGCCACAAATAAGTTCAATGTCGGCCTATTTTTACACTGTCCTAAAAAGCCTTTCTTGTTTTAAGAAGGCATTTATAGCATTTAGAGAGTTTTTTAAAGTGTTGAAAACAGGCAGTACAGTGGCTCCAGTCAGTCTGCCTAATGCCATCGGCATCCTTTCATTGTTTCTGCATTTCACTTGATTTACAAAAAGCATATCCTTGACTTCTGCAAAACAGCATTAATTAATTGTGTTGTGTAAAACTGTCCTCAGTTATTTTTTTTATCAAACCTTGTGGTTGGTATTATTCTAATTTGATCAAAAAAGTACAGTACAGTACATACTTATTTGTATTTCTTGTCAAAAGTTTATAAATCTAAGAATAGCACACAACTTCTGAAAATGAAAAATATATACATCACACTATTTAAATAATGTTGAAGCTTTATGAGATCATTTTGAGGGCCATTTTGTGTTCTCCTCTATTTCCTAACATTAAATCAAAACAGCTGTCCTTATTCAAACAGCATTGTACCCCTTACGTTAAGCCAGTGCTTACACTAATGCAGCCGCTAATGTGCATGTCTCATATGGCCAGGTCTCTGAATGATCTATCATAAATAAAGAATGACAAGTCCATCCAGGCTCATTCGGTATAGATCTGTGTTTGCTTAAGAGCCTCACTCTCAGTGTATCACTCTAAATTATCCCCTGAGAATACAGTGGAGCAAAACTGCTGCAGCATAACTATGAAACATTTTTACGTATAACCCTGAATTTCCAGTGTACAAGCCACCTTGAATAATTAAAACAAGCCCATACCAAAATAATTTTATATAGAACAGTCAAAGCCAATTGTGCATTCGCACACATCAATAGCAAAGACTTCAATAAAAACGTATTTGTTCTTTATGCGCAATGCAAAAGCACGTCTTAGACCTAAATTATGAAATGGTGTGAAATTATTAAGCAAATAATAAATTTTATTGCATCAAAGTTAAATTCGAAAAGTGCAATTACTGCAGGTTTCCGATTTAATTTTATATAAAATGTAAAAGATTAAACCTGATATAGTCCAACTTAATATATAATGTCGACGCATGATGCAGGTGTCTGCACAGTATAGTTTACATTAAGATTAAGCATTAATGTTTTAGCACTGCCTAAAAGCCTGTTGTTTCCATGGAATGATTCAGTTTTTTTATGATGGTGAGAACAAGCTATGCAAGTAGTTTCATACAGGATTGAACTCAGTCTCACTTCATGCTTTCAAACTTTACACATTAGTAATCACCATAGAGTTCACCAGAGTGCACATTCAACGGTTATGAGAGTGCATTACTACAATCTATCTACAGATCTCACTCATGACCATACCTGTTTGAACTGCTCCTCATAAGTCCATTCGTGGTGCTGCGATTGTGCTTGTGATGCCAGACCACTCGGCGATTCAGCCTGCCTTGGAGCTGGATAGGTTGGCTGGACTCTGGACAGATGTATAGGGGTACTTTTTGGAGACTGCCCGGCACCGGGATAAACAGCAAGGCGCGGTGGGTAGTGAGCGAGGGGTCCTTCCAAATCGTCGTCCCCTCCAGCCTCGTTCATACTGTCATCTTCCTCCAAGTCGCGGTCTTCATCATCCATGCCGCGGTCCAGGTCTGGGTCGTCATCATCATCGTCGATGTCGGAGTCGGCTGTGCGCTCGTGTGGGTGGCCGGAGCTCGAGTTCGGGGCTCCCGATGCGAACGCTCCCCTCACCGCTGCTTGATAGTGGCGGAAAGCGATAGCTTGCTGATGAATTTGCGACTCCACCATAGACCTGATGTCTTTTTCCTTTTCGGCGTGGCGGAGTTTCTCCTCCAGAGCGAGTCGAGCCGCCTGTTGTCGCTGTAGGTTCTCCATGACCGCCTCCAGCTTCATCCCGCTGCCGCCGCTCGAGTTGCTGTGAGCGCCGGAGGAGCTGACCAGCAGAGGAAGGGTGCTCGCCGACGAGAAAGCGGCTTGCTGTGGGCAACAGAATGCAAGGGTCACTAAAAAATTTAGCTGGAAGCAGAATTGCGGGCGGTTTCGTGAACTCAGACCCCCTTCATTAAAACTTAAACCCCCCTCCTCCCCCCAAAAAATAAATAAAAATAATAGTTTGGGGGGGGGGGGGGGGGGGAGGTCGTAGGTGGTGGACAGCAAATATTATTTTTCATACAAATAGCTAGTTACATTTCCAGTTAGTTAGAACATTTAGATATCATTAAAAAGACGGTAACGGTGGTAGTTAACCATAACAACTGTGCAATTCAGACAGTACAATAAAGCATAAAAACATGATGTATGACTTTATTGTAGCTACTTTTATTTATGAAAACTATAATCACAAAAATGTCGCTTTTGTTTTAGATAGGCTAACTGATGTTTAGCTATGATATAGGCTAGTGGCGCCAAATTACAGCTCACGAAAATAACATTTTAGAGCTAGTTTAGCAGAATATGCTGGTCGAAAGTAGTTTCTATGTCAAAATTCCTTAAAAAGTAAGACTTTATGTCGAACCTCAAGTGTTTCCCATACTTTGTGAATGATTAAAACTCATTTGTTTATCAGTAAGCTAACTAAAGTAACGTTAAGTTAGTCGGAAAACTGAACTTATCAGTGCAGGTAACTTAGGCACAACTTTGGTTTAATGACACAATTTAATTGTTTTAGTTTACATTTTTTCTTTCTTATAGGCCTATTGAAATGTTCAAATGGTATTGCCGATCAAATCAGTGCAGCACAGTTCATTAGATAAAATATTTTTGCATTGGGTTAGGCAAGAATCGTGGTTTCCTATGGAAATGATTCCACTAACAGGATAAACTATCTGGCGGTCAGCATCAATAAAGTTGTAAAAAGCACGCAATGCCACCTTTCTAATGTGATGTTACAAAAAACGACCTCAAAGTAGAATTATCCAGTGACAGAAACATGACAATGTATGAGTATTGTATATGCTGTGTTGCTAGCTATAGATCGAAGGGCAGCGCGTGTAGCGCAACACAACATGCGCTAGTCTACAAACATCTGCTGAAGTGCACTTAATATTGAATTAAAGTAGCTATATAAAATAAAGTGACGACCTAAGCACAACGATATCTCTATTCTACCAGAGGAGCAAAAACGCTTGCTTACCAGTGCAGATTTAGTTGCTATGCTTGTGTTGTCAACCATGCTTCTTCCGTCAAATGCGAAGGATTTGCTCAAAAGTGACCTTTTTCCCCAAACAAAGTCAGAAGTAGTTGTATTCCCTTCTTAACATCTAGATGTGTGTCGTGAAAGCAACGAAATAGCTCTTTATAAAAACGGCTTTGCGACGCGCTCGCGGTCTCTCAGCGATTTGGCAACAAGTGGCTGTAACTGTAGCGAGAATGACCTCTGAGGACTAGAGATCAGATCAGATCAGTCCCTCTGCCTCCATCTGCTCTCTACACGTCAATACACATGGATAGAAGGCAATCAGGGCAGGGTCTGCACTCAGCCAACAGAAATACAGCTGAGCCGCTTCCTGCGCGCGCTTCTCTTCAAATACAGCACTTTAAACTTTTTTTGAAACTAATCGAACGCTTGAACAATCTGTACGTTTTAACTTAAACGGAATGCTCCGCCTTTAAGAGGAATAGAAAATATAGGAAGAGCTGTTCAGCTGTTTAAGAGGGTGTTTCTCTTTATGTGCGTTAAACGCAAATGATAAAGTCGGCTAGTAATTATAGCCTCATCTTATTCACGAGTTGTTCCTCAAAACAAATGTACGCATATATTTATAGGCTACCCACTATTTATGTGTTTCTGAACAAGAGTAGTGAAAGACAGTTGGAAATGTGTAAAAGGTTTTACGTTTGTTGAAAACATTTCTTCATATTATAGCTATATACAGTTAAATATATTTTACATATAGCTAATACAGCGTTTGATTTTAAGACGAAATTATTTTTTTAATTCATTTATTTTATTAAATGTATAAAATGCAGCCCATGTTTACTCTTCATCTTAACTCATACAGAATACGAGTCAATCCGTTGCATTACAGCATCATGTAGACAGGCTTAAATAGTACAGATAAATATCACTATGAGTGTTGGTCTTCTGTAAATACACCCTTCTGACTGCAGAACATATAATTGCCATTCACCATGCAATTATCCAAGATTTGTAATTATATGAAATGATAAACAGACTTATGATTGAATTCCATATAATTTCAGAAGAGTATATTAGTCATTACCACAGTTCTTAGGGTTTTAGACTATTTTGTGGTAATGAAGCTAAAGGTGCCTTTGCAGTATCCTCAAAATCAAGGCTAATAGATAGATAGATAGATAGATAGATAGATAGATAGATAGATAGATAGATAGATAGATAGATAGATAGATAGATAGATAGACTGTAATTTTATGTCTGAATTAGCCCAGATAACACTGAACAGCAGGTCATTTCTCCCATGACCCTTTGATCTCTGATTATGATGAAATAACCTATTATCTTTTGACCCCAATAACTCCTGCAAGAATCCTGTGTTGCTTTATGCCCTCGAACCGTTGAGCAAAATTGATAATCATTCCACAGATACAATCCTTTCAAGTTAATGCAAGGCTAAGGTCTCTCACTGACACTGATTAGGCTAGAATGGTTAATATGTTTGACAATGAACTGTCCTCAGAGGAATTTCTTGAGGACAGGTTTGAATTCACAAGCTTTACACAAGAATTAAATTATAATGTCTGCATAACAACAGTGAGACTTTTTAATTATAACTAAGATGTGTTGGGACACATGCCAGAGATCTAATGCAATTATTAAAATACAAAAATAATAATTTGTTAATCAGATTGTCGAGGTTATGTAAACAAAATCTCTCCTCCAAAAATTTTAGGTAACAAACATCTCAGTGGGTTAAAATTCACAAAATGAGCAGGAATGGTGTAAAAAATGTGTTGTTAAACATCGCCACCTGTTGTTCATCAACGGTAAATACATCCAGACTACACTATAATTTAAAGCCTTTAGTGAGAGCTCCATGTGTTTCTTATATTTTAGTAAGAAATTAATGCAGAATTCTTAAAAGAGGTTAAATATATTCTTCCACATTGCTAATCCTAATGCATATTCTTTATCATGACTTGGTTAATGATCCAGTTTCAGCTATTAAATCACGCTATAAAATAAAAATGACTCAGCAAATAACTTACAGAAAATCTGTCATTATTTTTCATAGCACTCACATTTTCAGAAACACTTAGCAAATGAAAACATAAAAGCATTTGGCCTTGGTATCAGATGGCAGCTGAGTAAATGGAATAACACTAATACAAGTGGCTTTATTGAGCTAATAAAGCACAATGCTGTGATTGAAAGAAAAACAGCATCAACACCAATGACATCAGTGTATCTGACTCACTTATGTTACAATAACCATAACATCAAAATCATGTCTACATTCATAATTTAAGCCAAGAATATACCACAGGCACAACAAGTCAGTAATGCTTTTCAGGGGAAATTTGGTCGAAAACTGTATTGAATGTTCATAAATTTGTTCAAAAGATGTGAATGCTGGAAGGTCACATTTTTATCTGAACCAGTTCTGCCCTACCTGACCTTGGTATGGTTATATTAATAATCCAGTTTGTTAAAATCAAATTTATTGTTTTAAGTGCATTTCAAGAGAATGATTTTCTTTCTTTAAAAAAAAAAAGAATAATGATCAAATTAGAGGAAGGAACCAAATAAAAAGAGAAGTATAGAACCGGCCCATGCATTGGAAAGAGTAGGAGAGGACAAGAGGACAGGGGGAAACAAGCAATTATGTTCAGCAGTGAGGTTACAGAAAGCACTGAGGGGTGATTTAGAAACATACAGCTCTATTTCAGCTGTTTGAACTTGAGGTTTTTATCTCAACAGTAAATGTTTAGATGGATTTGATTTTGGTTTTACACATTTTGAAACTTTACTAAATTATTAAAAGTTTGCAAACAGATATTTCCAATGCCAAGTCGCCATAATAAACATTTTTCATGTTAATATTATGTACTGAATGCAATGCATAACATTGCTTATTGAAATGATGAAAGATTGTGAAGTCCTCTTTTAGACTCCTGTGAACAAAATGGGTGAATTCCAACAGACTTTACAGGAATATAAACAATATGTTTATATTATTTTCAATGTTATAGAATTGTTATATATTGTTATAGATAGATATTATTGTTGTATGTTATATAATATACAAAAAGTGCCTGTGCATACCTTTAGCAGCCCAGTGGAGCTGATGCAAAGACAGATTATTTGCATTAAACCACCATAAAAAGGAAAAACTGTTTAGAAATCAAAATTATATAATGATAAACAGCTACTGTCAATTTTGTAAATCTCTGGAAAAAAAATCATTTTTTACAGATCACCAGAATACGAGTGACTGACATAAATAGGAGAGCAAGTCAATATGTTGACCAAGAGCTGCATATTTAAGTTAAGAGTTGAAAACAGAATAGCAGATGAATAAATCAATACTGATCAGGGTTATCGATCCCTGAAAACTTGGTTCAATGTAAGAATTATTGTGGACCTTACTGTTTCCAATGCATTCCAGTTATTCTTTTGCATTTAATGCAAAGCAACTACCAAAATCCATATTTTCAGTAACTGATTATGAACACATTAACTCCTTCTTTTATTTATGTTGTAAGTTCTTGAAATGGTGTTTAAATCAGTTTCATCTGGTGTGGTCCTCTATAATGCTACTGTACATGCAATAACCTGTTTCACAACACAGCTATCATACATACAGTACCTACTGTAATGCATTGGTGTGTGTGTGTGTGTGTGTGTGTGTGTAAGGGTAGGTCTACAAATGTCTGGAGCACACTTGTAATTAGACAGTATTGATGTCATTGTGTTGAAAAGTCTGTGGGTAAAAAGGAAGGCTAGCTACTGTAATTACATCTCCAGCTCTCCATCTGAGTGCATTTTGGCTAATTATTCTCCCCCCCATGACTCATGACTGCTGTAGCATCTTATTTAAAACCAATCTCTAAGTATTTATCAGTGTTAAAACAGGGAGGTGATGATTTGAGAGGAGACTGGTATGATGGAAAATGCAACTAAGGCTATAAATTAAATTAAATTAAATTAAATATAAAAAAATTAAAACTATGGGTCGTTAGGGTGCATGTGTGTACAGTACATGTTTGCCAGTGTCTCTTGAGTAGGCCAAATAAATGTTTTCAGTTCCAAACCTGTTCTGTTCAGTTGTGCTTGTTGCAAAACCGAAAGTTCAGCATGAGATTAGCTTTAAAAACTCTTCTTGACTATTAATCATTCAGATTAATAGTCAAGAAGAGTTTTTAAAGCTAATTCAGACTGAGGATTAATCTGCATCTGGAAAATACCTTGTAAAGAAGTATCACACATTGTAAAGAATTTAACATTGCACTGATAACTCATTTTATACCGTATGACTTATACTGAGAGTCAGCCATGATAAATAACTTCCCCAAGCAAAAGTTTCCACTAACAGGGGGATTACAGGGGGATCATTTGAGAATGATCTCATCATGTCAATCTTCAGGTAACATACAATAATTTTATGAGTTCAAATGAGTGTCCTGTTTACTAAAAAAAAAATCTGTATAGTATTGCTGTTTTCTTAGATGCCTTTGAGTGAAACAGCCAGTAGGTGTCTCCAAAACACAACTGCAGTTCAGCAGGTACCTGATGGTTATTTAAAAACTGCTGCTTAAGAAGTGATTAGAAAGGCATGGAAAGTCCCTTACATACTACAAACTTGTTACTGTATTAATGTGGTGGTGTTGGTGCATTGGATAAGACACATGCCTTTGGTGTGAGTGACCCGGGTTTGAATCCATTGTGAGACACCAATGTGTCCCTGAGCAAGACACTTAACCCCTAGTTGCTCCAAAGGTGTGTGACCTCTGACATATATAGCAATTGTAAGTCGCTTTGGATAAAGGCATCAGCTAAATGAGTAAATGTAATGTATTACAAAAGATGAAAAAAACATTGATAATCATCAGCAAAAACAAGATCACTTGTAAGCCTGAAGACTTCTGGACAGATCCACTGCTCTCACTGTGGTTATGAATTTGTCCTTATGACTCTTTTCTTCAGTGTTTGTGCTGGCAAATTAACTCAGATGGTGAGAGTACAAATAAATGATGTTTATACTGAATTCATTTTATGACAGAGCTATGAACCTTTTGTATAATATCTGATAACTTTGCATATTAAATAAATGGATTACTTTTTAATAATGCATCAATTATTCACTCAGGATCTTTTAGTCTAAAATGAGATTGCAGTTGAAGTCTTTCAACATTCAAAAAGTTGGCCTCGAAGCAAATAAGTAAGGTGGCAAACATATTTACACCACTGCAAATTAATGACGCAAATGCAACTTTCCTTGACTTAATGTTCTAAAACATGAACAAATTACTAGGAAATGTGCTGTAAACAACAACCCATCCACTCTGAGGTTACAGTTACCTCTAGAAACCAAGGGACGAGGTGGTACTTCATGCATGACATCTCTTGACTATAGGAAACCATGACTTCGCCGAGCTGGAGACATTAATCTCGCATAATCAGGATTAATGCAGAACACAGCCCTCTCACTCGAACTGACAGATGGCTTCAATTACGTGAGCACTTTAATACATTTAAGAGAGCTCGAGTCATAAACTCATCGATTAGATTAGCAAAACCCAAAACAAGTACAGGTCTGTTCCGGGAATTGCAGAAACATTAATACAATTCTTTAGGGGGAAACAAAGAAATATAAATATCAAAACTCTCAATACTTTTTAAAACTTTAGGAAAGACAACTTGATTTTGGAGGGCAAAAGGAAAGAAAAAAAAAACATAATTATCTGAGTTTTAATGGCTAGGGAGCATTTTGGAACAATTTTGTGATTCAGTAAGCATATCAGTCCCAAGGGAGAACTGCACCCAGCACCACAGAATAAAAGACACTCTCAGCATATTGCATCTCAGGAAATAGGGAGCCTGATAATCATCTGGGAGTACAGGACTAGGGCTGTCGTTGTACTTTGGCCATTAGATAATTACAGGGACGTACTTCGCTGCAGTTCTCTGAATGGATCTTTTAGCTGCTGTTATCTTTATATTGATTTTGTTTATCCAGTCTGAATGTGTAATACCTGTGGGAGCAATCAAAAGAGCTGGGATTCAGAACACTCTCATTGACTGAAGCCACAGACTCAGCGCACCATTTAGCAGTGACGTGAATAAGAAATATTTCGTCTGGAGAGCTTGACTGAGTCATATTTAATCTGCTGCTAAATCTATCTAGCTATAATGTCTTCTTTTTCTGAAATGTGCTTGCTTTTACTTTGAGTCGTTCTATTGAAAAAGACACCTCATAAAAACTATATATGCTACATTATTATCCAATAATATAATTCTAGATTAAAATATGATCATATAGATGGATATATTAAACAGCACAGTATATACTGTACATAAAATGAGTATTCCAAACTACATTTATATCCATTTTCAAAAACTTGGATATAAATTGGCAAATGTGTGTTGTGTTGCTGTATGTCTACCACTAGATGTCACTATGATAGTGCTTGAATTGTTGAATAAAGCTCAACGATTGTGTGGAATGCATATGCAGTCCTAACAGAGAACAGTCCTCTGTTAAAAATGTGACACGACGTATTACATGATATAAGATATTGATTGATGACACTAGTAAGAAGTTGGTATGAAGAACATTTTATATGATAAGTGGGGGTATTGCTTTTGTTTTTCCTGCCATTCTTGTGTACAGGTGTTTTGGTGCAACAATGCTCACTGCTTCAGCTCCAACATGCTGCATAACGTTGCAATCAGCGTTGGTGAAGTGAAAGGAAATAAAATGAACAAAAGTATAATATCTGTATAGAATTATGGGTGAAAAAAGAAAAAAAAAAGGTGAGAGTTAGGGGAACATTTGATGTGCCCATAATCGTTGATTCATTCACTATTCCCTGTATAGTCAATGCCACATAGTCTACAATACAGACAATAGGGATTATTTGTTAACTTTCATGAATAGGAGTACTATTTAGATAATTACATATACATATACTTTTTAGTTGTGGCCCACGATTGGTGGAATAGTCTCCTTTTTCTAGTTATGTCTGGTTTTCTTTAATCAGTCAAACCTTTCTGTTGCTTTTAATATTGAATATGCCTCTGATTTTGCTATTGGGTTGCGTTTTATTAATGGCTAAATTTGTACAGACATTTGGAACCACGTGTGTTGTCTATAAATGTGCTTTATCCTAAAACATAATTTGTTTATTTTTATATTCACGCCACCTTGACCATTCAATCTCGATTTAAGTTGTGGACCATCCTGAATTTCGACGCTGTAGCTTTAAGGAGGGGGCGGGCTGCGCAGCGATGACGCAGGAATAATAATGAAAGGATGCTTGAAAATTCCTCCTAGAACTGCAGCATGTGTGGTGACCAGACGAGCCGCACACTTCACACATCCTAACAAGAGTAATTACACAGGCAAGCGGAGAGTTAGACAGAGACCCAAAGAAGACTCTAAACAGGAGAAGAGAGAGGGGCTCTGGAGAGACTCACAACTCACTTATAAACAGAAAAAGTGGGATCTTGCCATACCAAGTTCAATTAAGGATACGTCTTAATTTATATAACAAAATACTCGGGGTGCAAAAAAAAAAAATAATAACTTTCACAATCTTTGAATTTTTTCAAAGAGAGAGAGAAAAAAAATCATCAGTTGCTTCGTTCATTGGTGTTAAAGATGTCATGTTTCATGTCACTATGTCTGTCCGTTTGGGTAGTGCTCATGATGCCTGGCAGGACAAGTGCACTGACTGACAACATCGACGTGATGGTCATGTTGCCTCACAACAACACATACCTGTTCTCTTACCAGAGAGTTTCTCCGGCTATTGAGTACGCGATAAAAACCCTCAGCAGTGGAGAGTTCGCTGGATTGAGATTCAATGTACAGTATGAGAACTCCGCGTGCGGGATGGACGCTCTGTACGCGCTCGTGGACAAGCAGAAAGACGAGCGTCCCGACCTGGTCCTCGGTCCGGTGTGCGAGTACAGCGCCGCGTCGGTGGTCAGAGTGGCATCGCACTGGAACATCCCCGTGATCTCAGCAGGTGCTCTGGCCACCGGCTTCAGCTTCAAAACCCCCGAATACTCGCATATCACTAGAATCGCTCCAACCTACCTGAAGATGGCCGAGACGTTTCAGGCTATGTTCGGACGTTTCGGCTGGAGAACTGCATCTTTGATTTACGACGACGATAAAGACGAGAGAAACTGTTACTTTACGATAGAGGGGGTTTACACGGTGCTCTCGGAGTACTACAAAACCACAGATTACGCCGTGTTAAACTCGCAAGAGGACAGAGTAGATGCCGACGAGATCATCGCGTCCGTCTACGGGAGCGAAGGTACGTTACTCGTTTACTTGTCTGTCATTAAGCAAACGCTCTATGGCAAGCCGTTTTAACCGTTATTCCTTAAAACGCACCAGTAAATGGATTTTAGTATTTAAAAAAAATAATTTCATACTAGTATTTATGAATGTGACTTGATTATAGTAGTATAGTGTAGTATTTAATACGTAGCTGGCTACCTTTTCATGATATGCACTATTACTGTTACTTGTTATTGCCAATAAATTCCATTAAAACGGTGGTTTTGTTATCAACCATTCAGTTCAGATTGGTGGCTATGTATTCCAATGATTTCTGCTACCTGTTTCAGTCTTATTAGTAGCTTAACTATTCATTAGGTGCTACAGTAGTTGTGGTTTCTTCTCTCTCTGTCTAGTTTTACTGACAATTACCTTTAGGAAATAAAACAGCTTGCCATAGATGCTAAAAGTGTCTTAGAGTACACTTGTTAAAAGAACAATCCCTATAGAAGTTTCTTGCCAGAAGGTGATAGTTTGAGCAAGTGGAATGGATGGCATCTTGCTGGGTTTGAGCCCATCCCATTTCATTTACCAGTCTAGATCACAAGTGGTAGCAATCCACATTAATCCTAAATAGGTGAGATTACATTATTCCAAATAAAATCACAGATACAAGATAACACAGGATAACCATTTTTTTACTCATTGTAAATGAACATGATGTATTAGGTACATGGGAGTGGGGCATGGGCCCTGGGATCAGATGTGTCAAGAAGACCTGTATCATTTTAAGCAGCATTACCTTTAACAGCTAACAACTGCTGTATTTGAAAAAAAAAAAAAAAAAATGTACTGTGGAATATACTGGCTTCCAATAAAGAACAATTTAGGGCAAAACACTTCAAATGTGGCTTAATTTTTTGTTATTGTTGTATAATTGTTAATTAATGTAAATAAATAGCACATTTTAATTATTATTATTATTTAAATCCTGTTTGTAACCCTTTATAAAAGAAAGTATGTACTGTATGACATGATTTAAAGGAAGCGTTTCAGATTTGGTGTCAGTAGATACTTTAGAACTTAAGCCTAAATGATGGGACTGTAGGGGCACGTAACTGACAACAAACTTGGAAAACATTGTAGAGAACATTAGCTTTATTTGTAATGTTTTTTTTTTTGTTTGTTTGTTTTTTTACCAGCAGTGATTCAACTCGGGCATTCTCAGGTCAAGAGGGTGGATTTGCAAAGTACCGCCTCTGTTCAACACATTTCCTTATGTTATTAATTCACGTTTAGTTTAGTTTTCTGCAAGGAGTGTTTGTTTGCATCAAATTATAATGCATTAAAGAGAACATCAATCCTGATCCACAGCATGTTAAACTGCCAAAGATGTTGCATCAGACAAGAGCAATATAGAACATACAAATTCAGATATTTAGGGCTTTTTTCATCCTCTCCTGATCTCCTTGGGCTCCCTGTCTGTAAAGAGAGACAAGAGGTCAGTTGCAGTCCATAAGAAAGCTTGTGGAAAAAATGATCAGAATTTTGACAGGCGGTCAACACTGAGCAAGAGCTGTTGGAATTTTGGGGATCAAGTGTAGGGTTTAGCACTCCTCTAGACATCCTCGGGCGCTTTTTAACAGCTTTTCTCATGGCGAGTAAAGTCATGCGCTGTCTTCCTGGCTGTTTCTTAATAACCAGAGAGGCTACACCCTCCCTGGAGCGCACTGCTACTCTTGGTGTTAGACACATTGTGGCGCTAAAATCTGTCAAAACTATGAACTGTCTGCTGTTTCAGCCTGCTTTTAAACATCATACCCGTCTGCCCCAAATCTGTGCTGTTTCAGAAAGTCTGACTGTGCACCTCCTTACCGATCCTGTTTCATAAACAGTGCATTTCTTACATTCCTAGCAAAAATGTTGTCGATTCTAGAAAATATACAGATATGCCTCAATACAGGGGCCCTGCAGAGTCCCCTGTATCGCTTTCCTAAGACAGTTGTGTGTGTCAGAATGAACATCTTGGGTTTCTTAAGACAAAGCCATTGCGTGAACGCTGGTCATTAATAATGGAATGTTCCACCAATTCTGCAAATGTCAGTATGGAATGAATGAAACGGGGTAGGAGGTTAATGCTCGTCTTGGGGCTGTTTTGACACTAACACCGCCAGGGTTACACCTCTCGAGGCTTTTTATAATTCTTTCCCTTTTCTATCAGTTAACAGCAGCTAAAGGTCCTCGACATGTTGCAGTTCCCCAACGGCAAGTATAAAGGTATAAGTATAGAATGCTACTTGAATGATGGCATTTATATTTCCTTTGATCTGCCCATCAAAGACCATGCAGAGATTTGAATGTGGAAGCTCAGTGATGGGATGCATTTTTCAGGTCGCCTACCAAACACTCGGGAAAATTGGCCATCTGTTTCAAGCCTCTTCTGAAGCAAAACATGCACAGGATCCACACCAAAGTGTCACTTCTCTGCAGATGTATGAGTATTTTAGAAGAAATGCCACCATTTTTGTTGAAAGTTTATGGGGGCAGTGTCCACTCGAGCAATTTTTTATTTTTTTTGAGTTTGAATTTGTTTAATCAAAATGTTATCAGTGTATCTACTTGTGAAATGTCAACAACTGATGGATAGCCACCGATACAGATTTTCTCCTAATTTTTAAAAGCTGATAAAAGCCTATTTATTGTGCTATCTTAACTATAGCTAGCGGCATTGTAATATGTGCATTACAGCCCACCAGCTGAAAACTTGTTACTGTCAAACAGCAGCAGTTATTTGAGGAGCTTATGATTAGTAATATTAGTAAATACAATTTATTAGAATTTGTCTGCTTTAAGAAGGGAATACACATAAAAAATGACCAGATAGATGGCGTTGCGCTGGTCATAAAAGTTTGTGTTTATATTACCATAAATTATAGACATAGCCACTGTATAAATTAGCATATTTTTTGAATGCTAAATGCTGCAGACTGTTCCATGAGGTAGATTGCCGGCGTTAGAATTAGTATTCCAGGCATGGTAGACACTTTGTTGTTTTGTTTTCAGGGGCACATAGAAGGCTGCAGTGGTGTACGTACTGTAGGAGTGAGTATTGATACAGCACAGATAGCAAAGTATCTCGGTATAAATTTAACTGATCAGTTGTCACATTACAAATTTGTACATATTTATTTATTTCAATTTTTTCTACAACAAATGGCTTACTTCATTAAGATGTCACTGTTCAGCGTTTATTGTTTGTCCCTGAAGTGGTCAATTACACAAGCATGTAAGCAAGTTGATTTATGTTGCTGCTTATAATAACAGCATTCATCATTATCTACTCTCTCGCACAGTTTCTCATAATCAGAAGCCAGTGGAGATTGCCAAATAGTTTTTCTTTGCCTGCAGTCATCTGTAGAGGACGTCATTGGGACATTCTCCAGCTCCTGTGACGCCTGATTTGATTCATTTGGCCATTGCGGTGCCCTTGTTTTTGTTGTTGTCAGTCTTCGTTAAGCGGTTTTCAACCTGTTGCACGAGGCTGCTGCGTGTCTATTGGCACAGCTGAGGCAAATGAAATAAAATACAGATAACTTTAATGACATGGCCCAGCCTGCACATGAGCGCTGATTTAAAAGCATGCTTTAGCCTCTACCCATTTCAACTGCGAATACTGTCCCAAGAGCCGTTTAAGCACAATTTGTTCATATCACACATTTAAGCCAAGCTTTTAAAAACAGTGTACAGTGTGCACTACAGTCTCTGGACTCACCGACACAAGTATTTTATCGATTCATAGCAGATGAATCACTATCTGGCCATCTGTGATTTCAGATGCTTGATGATGCTTGAGTCGTACAGTACTACAACACACTCTTAGTGAATATGTTGTTTGCTTTTGGCGTCTGACAGAGTGTTTGCAGCTGGAAACTGTGACACTGTAACACGTGACGTCAGACTTAACAAGCAGATAAGAATGACATACCTGGGTGTTGACACATAACCCATAAAATTCCAAGTTATGATCCAAGCCGAGGCTAAATGTCAGTAGATAAGGCACTTTAATTTGGATGGCATATGGTGTTGCAGTGTTCTGACAGTGAATGACGAGAGCACAGAACCACAAACTGGCTTGTTGGAAACCTGCATAGTGGTCCTCAGGGAGTGAATTTACTAAGCCAGAGATATGTCATTATAGCCCTGCTTATTTTGCATTCTGTGCCATGTTGCCAAAGTCGGACAGAGGGGCAAGACAGTAAACCCTTATACTCAGTAGCGATATAGCACGAGTTTGCACAGCGATATTATTTCCATGTGCACGTTCACACTACGCTTCTATACAGACCCCCAGGTGCATTAAATGCGGCGCAGCCTACGGTAAGTGTGCCATGTGTTGCCTCTTTGCATTCCTCAGCTCATTTGTAACTAGTGTCAGTGGGAAAATCCAGATTTTTGAAATATTGCTGGCTGGAGCTTTACCCCATGGAATCAGTGGAGAGCCGACACAGGGCCTGTAGTGTACTGTGTGCTCTGTAATTAAAGGGTGCTATAGTGCAGGAATACTGAGGTGAAGTTTGTCCCACTCAGCTGAGGATATTTCAAGCAGCGCATTACACTGACTGAGCTGTGGGGAAAGTTCCAATCCTCTGAATCTTCCTATTTATGGGACACTTTGCGACTTTTTTTTTTTTTTTAATACCCTGTTTGCTTGCTTGTTTGTTTATTTATTTTTGACCTCCTTGCTCCATGGGAAAATATTTTGTACCTCTCAGACTGTGTTTCTGTTAGACCAGGTAAAAAAGAAGTTATTCTTTGCTGCTTATGAGCTTCTGCTTACATAATTGAATCAATGCCACATGCTCTTGTAAAGCTGGCCAGTAGCATAAAGGTCATAATTAATTATAAATTAACAGCACTGAGCATGTTCTCAGAATTGAGGCGATCATAACTTAATGCGCATTTGGATTTGTGGTCTGTAGAAATAAACAGTGCTTTATTTTGTCTGCCATACATAGAAATGGAAATTAATGATTCCATTCTTGTACATACAGTATAATCATACAAACAACCAAGTGGCTGATTTAGGTCTCAAAGTCCCTTTGAAGTATGTTGAAAAGCACAGCATTATTCAATCTGTTGAGGAAGTCAGGGCTGGACATATCAAGCTGTTCATTGACCTTCATCATCAGTGTTTATAATGGCAAGGATGTCTGACTGTTTGCTATGTTTGATCTCTTCCATTTTGTTTAAAACACAGCAATCTGAAGAATTTCAATGGGTTGATATGAATTGTTCTCTGTGCGTATGTGCGACACTTGTGTGTGCAGTACAGTGCCCTAATGGAAAGCACGTTTGAATTGCTTCATATAATGCAATAGGTGCCATTCACCACATATAACAATAATATGCATAATAAATATGCAGCCAAATGACCAGCCTAAATTTGTTGTTTTGACTGACAAATAACATTCTGTTCGGTCTCTTTTTGCAGTGGTGATCATGTGTGCCAAGGCGGACACAGTACGAGACCTCATGCTGGCGGCCCATCGACGAAAATTAACCAGCGGCAGCCACATTTTCTTTAACATCGAGCTCTTCAACTCCTCTTCCTATGGTAAAGCTCCACTGATGTACCCATGGTTGTTGTGCACTGATTACAGAGCTTATCTCTATTCCCAAGATGAGCCATAGTCAGACGAGATTGTTCTATGACCCTGTAGCACAATGAAGCTATATCTAAACTGAACTGCCAGAGAGGCCATGCTCTTCTGCTTGATGGAGATTACATTCAAGTGACAGTTGGCTCAACACGATAGTGCCTGGATATTGTCTGGTGTGCAGGTCCAGGATGTTCCGCTGTTGTTCTTGTGCATATATAAAAGCCCCATTGTTGCAGCAAAAGTAACAAAGTAGATATTTCAGCCATTGTCACTGAAGTTTTCTCAGCAGAAACAGGCAAAACATGCTTGTATAATTTCCTTATTTCAAGAGACTTTAAGTTTTCTTTGGCAAATCTAGCAATATGGTCATGTGAACATGAAATAACAGTAAAAATACTACATTCTTTTACAGGGGATGGATCCTGGAGGAGAGGAGACAAATATGACAATGAGGCCAAGGCTGCCTACAGCTTTCTCAACACTGTAACGTTGCTTAGGTCCACCAAGCCAGAGTTTGAAAACTTCTCCACGGAAATGAAAAAGTCACTAAAGCAATCGAACATCCCTGTCTGTGAACGCTGCAGTGCTGTACGTGAGTCTTTGAAACAAATCTTTTAGGGATGCACAATATATTGGTTATAGGTGTATTGGTTATCAGCCATTTTTTTTAAATGTTGGTAGCGGATATTTAATTATTCTATTTTTTTATTTAGATTATTCAACACCTAGTTACTTGCTAAATGTTCATATTCATTCAATAAAATACATTTTTCGAAATGTTCTGTGATATTTGAAGTTTTACGAAAAGGAAATTCATTGGAAAAAAAAGAGAACTCCTGCTGTGAAAATGTTGAGGAATTTCCTGAGTATTTTCAAATACACCTTCATCATTGTGCCCTGTCAACAGTATACAGGCAAATCAGTCCCTCAATCAGTCCTAAGCCCCTTTCCTGCAATTCCCTCCATTTTGTGGCCTGCATTGTTCAAAGAGCAGCTGATTCATTTATTCACCCAGTTTAAAGACAAAATACAGTGCATTCACACTTGAAGTGCTTTTGAATGGGGTGACTTGGCGTTCCATACAGGCCCCATATTTTGGTCTGGCTCTTTGTCCCCATCATGTCAGCTTCTATTGAAAAGCCGTCAAAGCTTTTCTAAGGAAGACAGCGGGAACTGTCTTTCTGAAACAAACAATTGTGGACGAATCGAAGTGCCAAGGTTAATAACCTCAGTGGGGGCCCTGCCACTTTTGACTGGCTCAATTGCTGTATCAACAGGAGCCACAAAAGACTTGAGCTGGACCTTTGCAGGGAACCACCAAAGAAAAGTATTCAGACAAAGCCCATTCTCGTTCCAAATATGAATGTCAAGACTTCAGTGTGCCGAGTACAATTATTTCTTTGTATGAGTACACTTCCCAGAGAAGCAGAAGCCTTCTGGGACAGGCTAATGTGATGTTTCACAAACTTGGCCTTCTCCTTGTAGCTGCCGGTTGTATCTGCTCGTTTTTTTCTGACAGAGGTGTTCATGCTGAATTCATGAGCTGAATGAAGAATGCCCACTTTATTCATTAAGGAAGGTGATACATTTTTTGGAATTGGCTTACAGTGAGTGGTGTTCTTATAAGCATCCACACAGATTTTTAGCAATTCATACTGGCTGCCAGGAAATGCAGCCTTACTCATTTGGAAAGAGTCCCCCATATGCTGAACGTAAATCTGCAGGATAAATGACCTATCCACTGTTAACATTCTAGAAGGTCGATTCTACAGTATAATCCAGCTAAAAAATAAGACCTTTAAAAGATTCATAAAATATGGATATTTGAAAAGTGCTGTTGTATATCCAAAGGCGCCATATATCCTAAGCGACTCTAAAATGAGTCTGTGAAAAATGCTAAGCATTTTTATGCACTGATGACCAGTAGGTGGGTGTGTTGGATTACCACAGTCATTAGGAACATGTTTTAAGGTTTTATGTTTTACAGTATAATGTATTTTGTGTTTTATGTGTTTGATTGGATTTATCCAAAGTTTCTTCTATTTATTTTTCACTTGCAAAATACTCGCGGATGAAATGATCCTACCAACAGGCGACATTTCTCAGATTCAGTAACTGTTTTGAGCAGAGGCGTAGCACCAGGGCAGGCAAGGCAGGCAATTGCCACTGGGGCCCCCGACAGCCGACCATTTGAACAATCGTAAATGTCATTATTAATATAACGTGGAGCAATATATCTGAATCCCCGGTAGGGGGACCCCTCTCGCGTCACGCTGGATGTGCTTGTTTTTTCCTCGTGATGCGTCAGCCGCCGTTTTCAAACTGGCACAGCGCTTAATCATGCATTTGCTAATTTAAGCATGAAGAAGACTTTTTTTCTGGCAGCCAGAAGTGGAAAAAATCAAGAAGATGAGGAAAAGAGGTAACATGCCAGCAGTAAATGATGGCGATAAGATTGACTAAATGATAATTATAATTAAACAAAAAATATATGGTTTCGTTGTTAATTCCATCTTATTTTAGTTTAATTATTAAAACTAAATTTCACATTACCTCTAAAATATCTCAAGTCTGACGGACATGATGAATGTTTACAATCATTGGACAGAACAAAGGTTTTTTTTTTTTTTGATAGTTACTGCATCACCAGAGAGAATCGCAGAAGTAGAATACAGGTCAAGCTACCTTCTTAATTTTCAATTAATAATAATCAGTCTTCTAGCTAGTTTAAAATGATTCAGTATTTTTTTTACTTGCCCGACCGGGCAAATAGCCTGATAAAAACATAAGTGACAAAAATATATAAAAAAATAATAACAAGCCAAGCATCCAAACCCGAGAAGGATTCTTCTAATTTTAGTAGCCTACATTCACTGTAAATGGTGACTGATAATGGATATATTTCTGGTAACAAGGTAGTGCTGTAGAGGCTCACGGTTTGTCTCTTTGTAAGAGACTTAAAAACAAATGAGCGTAACACAAAGAAATTCAGAAGAATGTTTAGTTATTCCTAACATGATATAGTTAAGTAACATACCATGACAGGTAAGTTATTTTGCTGAATATTATATATATGCATTACGTGAAGTCGCTCGTGCGCATTTACAGTGTGCTCTTCACTACATGATTCAATCTATTAAAATACATTCAGAAAACGTATATATTTATACCACTTCATATAGTTAATCAATTTCACATGAAGAGTCTTCAAAAATTACCATGATTACAAATGTTGATTTTATTTTTTATTTTTTTTGGATTTATTTTATTCGCTTAGGATATACTGCACCATATAAGTTCAATAAACTAGAAGTTAATTAAGAGACCCATATTGCCTGTGTTAACACTATTCCGACAACAGAAATAATTCCAAACAAAGCCACAGCCACTGATCTATAATAGAGATCAGTGGCCACAGGGCTATTTTGCTTCTCTGAGCAACACGAAATTTGTAAAAAGCTGACAGAACAATGATGAAAATATTGCTTCAGAATAAATTGTAACTGTAAATATGAATACTGTACTGTATCTTCAAGATTGTATTTGTACAGTATTGTATCTTCTGCCATAAAGATGAAGATTGATATTTTGTTAAAGAATAAGCACGATGTTTGAAAAAAAAAAAAAACAATTTATGTTTATTATGTTTTAACTACTTTTTGCATGTAGTATATAAATACACACTCTCACACACACACACACACACACACACACACACATATATATGTAAAATAATAATTTTTTAGAAGGCCCTCATCTTTTAATTTTGCCTGGGACCCCCAATTCATCTTGGTTCGCCTCTGGTTTTGAGAAACATAATCTCTTCAAAAGAAGCAAAGTATGAATTGGGTCAGACTGACATTTATTATATCTTACTCAGTTATAGTTATCATCTGTTGGCCCTCAGGTTTATTTTTTACTTATTTTCCTATAAATTCAGCTCGCACTTCGCTGTGTCACTGCAGCTTATCAAGTTCCTGCATGACAAAACCACTGAGGTTAAATTGATCCCCGGATATTCTTTTCGCATAGATTTAACATTTCTAAAATACCGATCTCCTCAGGTGTGTATTATCTAATCAAAGCTAAAGTTGAGTCAATTCGGGGTCAGGTTTATTTGTTCTAAGATATATGTATATAAATATATCTGCCTGTACTTGAGCAGAAACGCTTCAAAGTTGAAGTTGGTTTATTCTTTCCTTTCCTTCTCAACCCTTATCTAGAACAAGATAGCCAGTCAACCGCTTTGCTGTCCATTAAGAGCCCCAAAAAACATCTCACAGGATCTGAACACACTGTTGCCGAATGGCTAAACTAAGACAAACAAAGGAAGTCGCAGACTTATTACAGACAGTTTGTTCTGCCTCTATCATCTTGATTTGATCAACAATAAAGGATGTTGCTGTTTTCAGAATAGACCCCGTCACACACAGGTTTGACTGAACTTTCTGTAACAACCAATGAAATTTTCTCGTGGCAACATTTATCACATGGGGGCTGCTGTGGCCTAATGGTTAGAGAGTTGGACCTGTAGCCCGAAAGTCACAAGTCTCGGTGGTGGCAGGAGTTGTAGGTGGAGGGAGTGAATGAACAGCGGCGCTCTCTTCCACCCTCAATACCCATGGCTGAAGTGCCCTTGAGCAAGGCACTGAACCCCCAGTTGCTCCCCAACCCGGGTGCTGGATATAGCTGCCCACTGCTCTGGGTGTGTGTTCACTTCTTACTGCTGTGTGTGTGCACTTGGATGGGTTAAATACAGAGCACCGATTCTGAGTATGGGTTACCATATTTGGCAAATGTCACGACTTTCACTTTTCATTTCTCTGTCAAATAATTCATTGTAAATAATGCTCCAAGAAATTTTGTTCAGAAAGAAAGAGGAGCTAAAGGAAACTAAAACCTGAAACAATATCTAATATGAGGAAATTTTATTTGCAATCAATCAATCAATATACAGTACATATGTCCCAATGGCAAAAACATATATTTACATTTTTATACAATTTTATTCAATTTCATATAATAATATAATATAATTATATATAATAACAATTTTATATATAATATTGCTGCTTTCAACCTTTCCTGAAGATGATACTCCTATAGTTATGCTTGGAGACTTAACACTGCTTGCCTCTTTTGATCTCAACCGAGTGTCAACTACTGCTACTCACAAATCAGGCAACCAACTGGACCTTATTTACACACGACACTGCTCCACTGATCATGTACTGGTTACTCCACTGCACACCTCAGATCACTTCCTCTTCACTCTTAACCTCAACATGGTCCCTTGACATATCACTTACCCCTCCACATGTCATCTCTCAACGTAACCTACGCTCACTCTCAACCTCCTGGCTATCTGCTATGGTTTCATCTTCGCTTCCTTCCCTTAAATTGTTAGCATCTTTTTATGCTAACAGTGCTACTGATACTTTATGCTCCACTCTTACATCTTGTTTAGATACTGTTTGCCCCTTGTCTTCCAGGCCAGCCCATACCACCCCTTCTGCCCCTTGGTTATCTGATGTTCTACGCGAACATCGTTCTAAGCTTAGAGTTGCTGAAAGGCTGTGGCACAAATCCAAAAATACTCCTGACCTTAATGTGTATCAGTCACTCCTCTCTTCCTTCTCTGCTAATGTTTCCAATGCTAAAAGGACATACTACCATAACAAAATTAACAATTCGTCTAACTCTCACATGCCTTTTAAAACATTTTCCTCCCTCCTTTGTCCTCCTCCTCCCCCTCTTGCATCATCTCTAATAGCTGACGACTTTGCCACGCTTTCCATTAATAAAATTAAAAACATCAGTGTACAATTTTCCACACCACAATCTGTCAAGCACATCTCACCGGCAAACATACACTCATTCACATCCTTCTCTCGGAGGCAGAAGTCTCCAAACTCTTCCATTCATCCTACTACTTGTCCGCTTGATCCTATTCCATCTCATCTCATTCAAGCCATTTCTCCTGCAGTTGTACCTGCACTCACTTACATCATTAACATATCCCTCCACACTAGTGTTTTTCCCTCAACATTCAGACAGGCTCGTATAACTCCATTACTTAAGAAACCCTCCCTCAACCCATTTCTTTTAGAGAGCTACAGACCAGTTTCCCTTCTTTCCTTTATTGCAAAAACACTTGAAAGAGCTGTGTTCAACCAAGTCTCTGCCTTTCTCACACAGAACAACCTCCTTGACAGCAACCAATCTGGCTTCGGAAGTGGACATTCAACTGAGACTGCCTTGCTCTCAGTTGTTGAAGTCCCAAGACTGGCAAGAGCAGAATCCAAATCTTCAGTGCTTATCTTGCTTGATCTGTCCGCTGCTTTTGACACGGTTAACCACCGTATCCTCCTGTCAACCCTACTGGCAAAGGGCATCTCAGGAACTGTACTCCAATGGTTTGAGTCTTACCTATCAGATAGGTCCTTCAAAGTACCTTGGAGAGGTGAGGTGTCCAAATCGCAACATCTAACTACTGGGGTACCTCAGGGCTCAGTTCTTGGACCACTTCTCTTCTCTGTCTACATGGCATCATTAGGTTTTGTCATTCAGAAACATAGCTTTTCATACCACTGCTATACTGATGACACTCAGCTCTACCTCTCATTCCATCCTGATGATCCCACGGTAGCTGCTCACATCTCCGCTTGTCTAACAGACATTTCTTACTGGATGAAGGACCATCATCTTCAAGACAAGATCTGACTTCACCTTCAAGACAGAACTGCTTGTGATTCCAGCAAACCCATTGTTTCATCACAATTTCATCATCCAGTTAGGCCCATCAACTGTAAATCCTTCAAAAACAGCCAGAAACCTTGGAGTTATGATTGATGATCAGCTAACTTTCTCAGACCACTTTACTTGCAGATTTGCTTTATTCAGCATCAAGGAGATCAGGCCCTTTCTTTAAGAACATGCTGCATAACTCCTTGTTCAAGCTCTTGTTCTGTCCAGGCTGGACTATTGCAATACTCTCTTAGCAAGTCTTACAGCCAGTTCTATCAAACCTTTACAATTAATCCAGAACGCGGCAGCAAGATTAATTTTTAATGAGCTGAAAAGAATACATGTCACACATTTGTATTCTATCTGTTTTATTTTCATTTATTTTACAATGAGTCTTGTTATAGCACTGGTATATCACTGCTCTTTTGTTGATTTTGATTGCTTTCATTGTCCTCATTTGTAAGTTGGCATAAAAAGTATTCAGACCCCTTTATTCTTTTCACATTTTGTTATGTTGCTGCCTTATGTCTAACTGCTTTAAATTACCCCCCCCCCCCCCACACACACACAAACACATCAATCTCCATTCCATACACCATAATGACAAAGCAAAAGACTGGTTTTTAAACTTTTTGCAAATTTATTGAACACAAAATTGACAGAAATTAAATGATTCTGGAAAAGTTGAAATCTAGCTCAGGAGCATTCATATTGCTTGTAGATGTTAATACACTTCGTGTGATGTTAACCTGTGACAAATTCAAGTGATAATTTAGAAAGACACATACCTCTCAGTAAAAGGTCTGAAAAAACAGCTGAAAATGCATATCCGAGCAAAAACCAAGCCTTGAGGTAAAAAAAAGAAACTGTCTGTGGAGCTCAGAAACTGGATTGCATCAAGCCACACATTTGGGGAAGAGTTCACTGAAGGGTCACAGAAGCATATAGTGTCCGTTACTCTTAATGGAAGAAGTTTGAAGGTCTGATGAACCTTAATTCTAAGCATAATTTTTTTAAAGAAAACCAGCTCTGCTTATCACCTGCAAAAGTTAAATGTTCTGGTAGCAGCCGCATGCTGTGGGGCTATTTTTCTGTAGCAGGGACTGAGGGATTTATCAGAGTAGAAGAAAAGCTCAGTGCACTAAAATATAGAGATAGTCTTAATAAAACCCAGTCCAGAACATTCAGAAACTTCAGACTGGGCAAAAGGTTCACCTTCCAACAGGGCAATGACCCTAAGCACTCAGCAAGAGTGGCTTAAAGACAACTCTGTGAATGTCCTTGAGTGGCCCAGCCACAGCCTGGGATTGAACCCAGTCAAACATTTCTGGAGAAACCTGAAAATGTGCATCTGCCCCCAACTAACCTGACAGAGCTTGAGAGGTGAAGAGGTGAGGAGAAGAATGGCAGATAATTGCCAAATGCTGACGAGCAATGCTTGTCGCACCATACCTAAAAAGACTTGAGGCTTTAAATGTTCTTCAGCTAAGTACTGAGTTAAGGGTATGAATATTTATGCAATGTATTTATTATCATTTTTTTATGTCATTACGGTTTATGGAGTGTAGATTAATATGGAAAAACATATATAATAATTTAACACATAAAAATTTAAAGCAGTTTAACATAAGGCAGCAACATAACAAAACAAGAAAAATATAATAATAGTTTATAAGCAGTGCAAGGATAGTTTAATTCTGGTATAGAATATGATCTGTGTTTCTGTTAAGGTTTTCTTACCAAGTCATCATATATGGCTCTGCCATTGCAACTGGACTTTGATTCTCATAGTTTGAAGAGGTTTTACCACTCATTTGAAAGGCTTTATTATTATGTATGGTTTTGAGTGGTCTTTAATAAATGAGAAAAAGTTATATTGCAGCGATTGAATTCTAAATGACTAGAAGCGCTCCATGTATAAAATGAAAGATGTCTGAACATTTGGTTGGCTTTCATTTTCTTGTTGCATTCCATTTTGAGGAAATAGGCGCTGAAATAAAATATATAGAAATAAATATAAAAAAGTTTGAAATAAACATTATGCCACAGTGGGTCATTTGTCCATTTATTTTTCATATTTGTTTCTCCATAGATGGCATCTTAAAGGTCTTTTCTGACTTTTCTGTCGTTACAGTATAGCTGGTAGTGACAGTAGGACAGCACTGGGTAATTTTTCACCGGGGTGAGGAAACTGACATGCGGTTGAACCTTTTCATGCCAGAGCCTGAAGTTAATCAGCCGAAATAAACAGAAACAGGCTTATTGGTAAAAACAGTGTGTCCAGTGACCCTGAGTATATTAGATTCTCTCTAATGATGCAGGGCTTGATTTGGGTTAATCACTGCAGTTGGGCCAACTATGAATTAGTGCTGTTTTCTTTTCCTTGCAACATCTATGGAAGAATTTAACAGTACAAACCTTATTTATTAAACTATCTACTGTATCTGTCTGTCTGTCTGTCTGTCTATCTATCTATCTATAAAATGAGAAGTGATATGAATTATAGCCAACTAAACGATATATGACATGGAACATGCTTCATAAATAACAATTTGATTTTAGTGAGAGTATATGTTCTTTTTTAATAAAAAAAATAAAATCAAATAAGAAAACCTTACAGTGGATTTATTTATTTCTGGTACTACATAAGAAATCACTTTATCATTTAAAGGTGCTCCAAACTGTGTTGTAAACCACAGATCTCAATGTGGGTGATGGGCCTCTAGACCTCTCCTTTAACTTCTGAGTTAAAATAATAGAAATTTAATAAAAATCTCCTCTGTATCCCTTTCATATCACATTCTTGAACTGAGATGGCATCAGTTTTACACAAACTGTTACCAATAGTGCCTGAACTTAAATATCAGCAGGATTTGTTTCGCAATGAGAAAGCATTACTTTTTTTTTTTTTTTGCATGAGGAATGTTAAGTCCGATACATTGTGCTGCTGAATTGCAAGCTGTGCTCTGTATGAAAACACGGCAGGGTTTGTTATGCTCTGAATGCTTGGAGATTTCACCTCTGTTCACGCTTCCAAAAATGAATATGTATATAAACAGTCATATGACTATATCAGCTTTTCCTGCTGTTTCACTCTTATTAGGCAGTTGAAGGTGAATGTAAATATACAGTAATCTTGGCAGCTGGTTATCGAATCTCCCCCGGGCTGCAGACTGACTAAGCCCCAGGTTTTACTATTGTTTGCCTTGGGCTGTACACATGCAGCATACGGCTCTCCGGCAGGAACAGACCATTAATCCCTATCATAACATGAGCATCTATTAGTACGTGCTTTTCAGTATTCATGGTGCTTGGGTAGCCTGTAGTAGTTTTTAGTTGCTTAACATTTCGTTGAACAACACAGTACTGTTTATGAATCCTCTCCATCTTATTCACTTTTGATGTCAGAAAACACTGCATGCAGCTGTTCATTCATTTGCAGTTTAACTAAAGTATAATATTGATAGATAAGCTGCCTCTGGATTCTCTTACAATAACCTGCCTTTACTTTACTTCAATTTGTTTGTTTAAAAAGAAAGGAAAGCTATAGAGGTCCAAATATATGGGAAATAAATAAATATATAAAATGCTAATAATAAATGATGAAATGTGACAAATAAATGTATTCTGTAAAAATAAATAATAAATGCATAAATAAATGAATAAAGCAATTGTTAATTCTTTTAAATCACAAAAGGTATTATTTTTGTTTACTTATAACTATTTATTCTTTTTATGAAGAATATGATTTTATATTTAAATAATAAATAAATGAAACATTTACATTAACTTATAACCCCCCCCCCCCCCCCTTTTTACATTGCAGGTCAATATGTTTATGGAGGGGTTCCATGATGCTTTGATTCTCTATGCAATTGCCTTGCGTGAGGTGAAGAGTATTGGTCTGACAAAAAAGAATGGCCTGCAAATCACCCACAGCATGTGGAACAGAACATTTGAAGGTAATTCCCCAAAAATTGCTGCCCCCCCCCCCCCCCCCCCCCCAACTTAAATATATTACTTAATGTTACTTAAAGCCACTGAAGTGCTATGGACATTGCTCTGTGCCAGACAATATTTATATCTTATAAAAGACATTAATGAGCAGCTGTAGTTATGAATTGCAAATATATTGCGTAAGGGTTGACAGGTTCAATTTTGTGTTAAAGTTCATAAAGTTAGAAAGTAAACAGTGGCAGCAAACTTATCAGTAATCTGAAAGCTCCTAATTAGCAAGTCTGGATGATGCACCATCCAGAAGATCTCAGAATAGGGTAATTACATGATAAAATTAGTCAGGCTGATTTTACATCTGTGTATCTTGATTGTGTTCACTTCATAACAGAGAGAGCTCTATTTATGAAAGTTTGGGTACAGAAATGTCTTGTTTAAAGGACACAAATGTATTTAAAAAGCAATAGTTTTATACACGAGACTTTAGGAGTACCTGCACCATTCTGAACAATTTGTGTCTGCACGTCAATCACAAGAGTGCATGCTGTTAGGAAAAGAAAGATTCAAAAACTTTGCACACTTTATAAACTTACCTCAAGAGACAACTTCATGACCATGGTGACCAGTGATTGGTGTAATGTGTAAGATCGCAGACGTTCAGATGTTCTATGTCATAAAGTAGTTTACTGCTGCTGTTTATGATTTCTAAATCAAGCCAATGACTAAACAAGAAACTTCACACTGTTCTTGATGGTTCTGTGTAAACCAATCAGGATATAATCAATGGTAAAGTAGTATTTGTTAGTTTGCAAAATTTGTGTTGCAGTAAGGAGATAACTGCATCGTGTGCTCAGTAGATATGACAGTGTTCGGCTACAGTGCAGTGATGCAATCTTTGATGCTATGGGAGTAGTTCTACATACAGTATAATATTATAATCAATACTTTTCACAAATAGTTAATCTTGTCAGCTGTTTTAGTAAAAACACAGTAAAAGCTCCACAGGTAATGCTCATTTCATATGCAAAGACTTTAGCCAATCACAGCAGTGGGCATTTAAATTGAAGTCTCAGGCCCCGTTTACACTAGTGCGTTTTCGTTTTAAAACAACGTTTTAGAATGAAAACGATCCTCGTCTACACTGGCGAGTCTTTCCGCTGCCTTTCAGAAATGATCTTCGTTAACACTACACAACCTAAAACGCATGTCACGTGATCCTTCTTGCAGGTACAGCCATAGATATGAATAGGTATGCAGAGCAAATGTGGGCAGACAAACCATCGTTTTCAAAAGTCTCGGTTTTGTTCTGTTTACACTGAAACGCAACCCAGGAGTTTTCAAACTAAATCGGGGTCTGCAGTGTTTTCAAAAGTCTAAAGTAATGTAAACGATGTTATGTGTTTTAAAATGAAAACGCACTAGTGTAAACGGGGCCTCAGAGCAGACACACCCCTTCCAACAGAACATTCAAATCAGAGGGCTACATTCAGGGTAGAAAATTTACATTTATATCTAAATTATGACAATTTGTAAAAAAAAAAAAAAAAAAAAACATACTAAGATTATAAGTGCTCTTGAGGAAATAAGAAAAAATTCATTTCATGACCCCTTTAAATTATACTATACACTCTTTATTATTAATTTATTATTAATCATTTAATCATTAATCATTATTATTAATAATAATGCATATTCTGTGCAAAAAGAACACTGGAATCCTATCACTGACCAAGTCCTAGTTTATTCCCTTCATTATTCACCACATTTGATTCCCATTATTGTAGTTGTGAAAAGAGAGCTCGCCAGTATTCTTGCCACTGTAATTCATTAAACTTCCCTTACAAAATAAGTGCTCAGACATGTCTGCGGCCCAGACCCGTCTCAATGACCACAGCAAGACAACTAAACGTGAAATAACAATGTTTTGCCCGGCCAGAATCATCAGGAACAGGGTCATGTTTTCCTGTTCAATGAAATAATATTTTAAAAATCTCAAGAATTCAGGAACACAGATGTACAGATGAAATTACCATTTCTGAGGTCAAAGCCAACAAAAACGGCAGGAGGCAGATGAGATTTCCTTTTGTATTGCCCACCCGGAATTTGTCGACTCTTGCTGGTGTTTTCCTTGGAATGTTTGACTCTACAAACTAATTAATTTTCCCATTCCTCACATTCCGTTATACAGGCATTGCTGGTCAGGTGTCTCTGGATGCCAAAGGTGACCGGAATGGAGATTTCTCTGTCGTTAGGATGACAGACCCAGAGGCAGGAACGCACGAGGTATGTGTGCATAATCATCTCTGCTTTATTTTACACACACACACACACACACAAAATCAGGACAATGACTGAAATTCCAGACATTTGAAACTTAGCTGTAGGATTTTGTTATGAAATGCTAAGTAATCACCATGATAAATGTTTGTTTATGCATTCAGACTGTCATGAGCTACTTTGGCACCAATGGAAGTTTCCAGATAATGCCGGGCTTTAAGAGGGAATGGTTCTCCTTGCGAACAGCACCAGAGCCTCCACATCCAAAACACAGTGACCCATCATGTAAATTACCTCTGCTGCTTCAAGACTGACCCTTGTTTTTTTTGTAAATGCATGATTAAGTCAAAATTAAGACAACAGATGGCAGAGAACACAAAGATTTTTTTTATTATTTCGTATAATAGTATTATTAGTAAAGGGATAGTTCATCCAAAAATGAAAATTCCTCACCCTCCTGTCGTTCCAAACACGTAAGACCTTCATTCATCAGAACACAAACTGAGATACTTTTGATGAAATCTGAGAGCTCTGACCCTCCGTAGATAGCATGTTCCTAGGCACAGAAAGGTAGAAAGGACATTGTTAAAATAAATGATCAGTGGATCAACCGTGATTTTACGAAGCTATGTTTGTGTGCAAAGAAAACAAAATAACTTTATTCAACAATTCGTTTGCTCCAAATCACGTATCCCGGCATTATCGAGAGTAACACAATGCGTGCTTTCCTCTTTTCCTCCTCTCCGTAAACAAGACACATCGAATGTGTGTTCTACGTCAACAGCACCATATGCAATTTTACGAAGCTACGAGATTACTTATTTATTCCAACATTATTGAAAGTACCTTGCGTGTAAATAACACATGCATGTGGTGCTGCTGATGTAGAACAAAGATGCGCTGTGTCTTGTTTATGTGCAGAGGAAAGCATGCGTTGTGTTACTCTCGATAATGGCGGAATACATGACTTGGAGAAGAATTGTTATTTAGTTTTTTTTGCGCACAAACTATATTTTCATAGCTTCTTAAAAGTACAGTTGAACCACTGATGTCACATGGACAATTTTAACGATGTCCTTACTACATTTCTGGCCTTAGGAACATTTCAGTTTCCTTGTTGTCTATGGAGGGTCAGAGAGCTCTCGGATTTGATCAAAATATCTTAATTTGTGTTCCGAATATGAATGAAGGTCTTATGGGTTTAGAACGGCATAAAGGTGAGTAATTAATGACAGAATAAAAAATTTTGGGTGAACTATCCCTTTAATTATAATACTAATATTACTATTACTTACAATAGTAATAATAGCACCTTCTAACAGACCCTGTTTGAAAACCTCCACTCTATAGTAGGTGAACGTCGCTAAATTATATAGATGTGCTGCTTTCTTTACATATGGCTTCATTTTCTTTCCTAAGCAGGTGGACTAGGTGTATCGGCAGTGACTGGGATAATTGTAGGAGGAATTCTGGGAACGGCTCTCCTTTTGGCATTCTACTTCTTTAGGTAAATTCTGAAAACAGTCATTTTTTTCATGAAACAGCCTAATGTATCAAGTGAATTTTAATGATAAGAAGTGTCTGGCATTTAAATGTCAGTTTTATTGTTTGAGAATTAATAGAACATTCTTATTGCTGCTCATACAATATCATCTACATTCATGATATTCTTCTTTGCTGTTCCCCAGGAAAAATTACAGGATAACCATTGAACGGAGAACACCGCGAGAAGAGTGCGATATCGGGAAACACCGTCAGTTGCGGGAAGACTCCATTAGATCCAACTTCTCGGCAGCGTAGTCTGTAGTCGTAAGTCGACTGCTGGGGTGTTCGAATTCAGGGAAGGTGCATCTCAAATGGGTCTGTGAGCTCATCAAACACCATCCCAGGAACCCAGAAATATTTATAGACATGCTGTAGTGTTTTTTTCCTTGTAAATGTCTCTTGCTCTTCAATTCGTAAACTCAGGAAAGTTGAATTATTGGATGAGAAGTGCTCGCAAGGCTTCTTGAATCTCTAAAGAAAAAGGGTCTTTTTTATTTAGCTACAGACCTTTTTCTCCCTGCCAAACTCATCTTGAGGAAAACTCTGTAGAAGCCTGTCAGTTTTGTAGAAAATGGTCAGCTGACTTGAGTCTGGGTCAGCTGCTGTGTCGATGGGGAGAAGCGGTTATGAGATATTGAGGACGTAAGAGTGACACTCAGAACCTAAGCTTACTTTAAACTCAACACTCTCACTCATGTTTCCTTCCTCTTCTTCCTTTAGAGAATGTCCAGTAGAACACACTGATAAACATCCATTCTTTCTTCTTTGTAGACTGTGTAAAGAGGCACTGATGAATACAAAAACTGATGTGAACTTTAAAAATGACGTTCCTCTCTGTCAACATTTATCAGCAAGCCTTGATGCATCAAACCTGGCTTCATGCTGAAACACTGAACTGCTTTATTTATTATGTTAAATTCTGATTTCATTCATAGGTTTTAGTCCCACTAATTCTACTAATCCAATATAATTTCAGCTCTATTGATTTACACTGCTATGTACAGTATCATACACGCTGCTGGGTGCCTCATGACCAAATGTTGTCCGACCGGCCTTCACAGTAATGGCTTCAAGATTCGATTGATAAAACCCCACTTAAAAAATGTCCATTCATGTCAAGATGTTTGAAAAAAACGTAAATACATAAATCCCTACTATAGGGTCCACCATTAGCTTTTTATGTCAGTTGTCTTGTACAGCTTGCTTATTGTTAAACATCACACTTTTTGAATGCTAGATAGAGCTTTAAAAAAAAGATGATAGACTTAAATCATGGCTGATATTTCCTCATTCATCGTCCTGCACTTTGTTGCATCCGAGAGGGTGAACTTCAGAGGCAAGCAATTTCTTTGGTTTATAAAGATAGGAGATTGTCAGGAAGTTACATAATAGCTGTAGAAATTCATCAAAAAATGATTTATACACAACACAAGCCGGTCTACCTTTCAACAACAGATTTTGAAAAGCTATGTTCAATTTATATTGCACATGTACATTTTTGAACTTTGTCTTTAGATTGTCTTTGTTAGGAGGTGGTTATCAATAATCTGTCAGTTTAATAACATATAAACTATAATTTTAACATTTGTGATGCTTCAGCAATGATGATGATGTCACATTTAAAACCATCTGTATGGTTTGTGCATCAAAAAAAAAAAATAATCTAGGGTTTTATTCAGGCTTGGTATGATGGCAATTGTATACTGATGTAAGTAAATGTATCAACATAAGATGTGATGTTATTTATTGATATTTTTGTAGAGGTTTCATTTTCCTTAGTGTTGATTTTAACATTGTTTCTTGTGTGAAATATACAGAATCCTTTTTGTAAACCGTATATCTGCCTTGTCAGAGCAAATTTTACCTGTTAAGTATATTTACAAGGCTTTGTAAACACTCAGAAGAATTGTAACTTATTTAGATTGATACATATTGACCAATTAAAAGGAAATTTTATGAAATGAAATAGTCTCTCTGTTTTAACCACTAGTGGCTGAGTAGGCCGACCTTAAGAACAGCACATCTTGCTCTTGTAATGTAGCTTCTAAACTACAGAATCAACAGTACGGATGTGTTTTCAGTGAGCTGGTGTCCATTCAGTGGGCCAGTAGACTGTCATAGCTGTGGTCTGAAATTCCTCATAGATCTCCAAGAGGGTGTGCGCAAATGATCCCAGACTGCAGAGACACTATGTGAACACAGGTCATGCAGCCAAAGCAAACCCAACTCACTTCCTTTGCTGCTCATCACAACAGGTGTCTCTCACACACAAAATTCTTCCACTACTAGTCCATCCATACAACCCCTCCAGAACACATTTTAATGCTGAGGGGATAATGAAAAATCTGTCATTTAGTGTTGGGAAGGTTACTTTGGAAATGTAATGGGTTACAGATTACAAGTTAACCTATTTAAAATGTAACAAGTAGTGTAACCACTTCAATTACTTTATTAATGTAACTGACTACTTTTCTAAATTTCGAATGAATGTTTTCAACATATAAACATTTAAAGCAGGCAGGGTTAACCTTATATCAGCACTCAACACTGATAACTGTCAGACTTACAAAATCCTTCATCACTTGAATTAAGTTTATAATAATTGAATTTTAAATTAAGGACATCACAACATCAGACTTTCACAGCTCTTTACTCTGAGATCATTATGAAGTTAAATACAGATTTAAAATCATAACAACATATAGTAATAGCTATGAAACTATGTTTTTGGAATCAAATCTGAAATCAGAACTAATTACAGTTGCATTTATTTTGTAATTAAATAACCTTATTCTGTTGCTCCCAACAACGTTGAACCTCATGTCATTCCAAATCTCTTTTCGTCTGTGAAACCCAAAAGGTGCATTTCTTTTTTTGGGTGAACTATGCCTTTAAAGTCCTCCTAAATGTTTAACATGCCAGACACTCTTCAAATTACCATCAAAATCATGAACCAACAGCTTAAAGTCATGACGCTGAATTCCTAGTCAAACGCACTTCAAACACAGCTGATACAAAGTCATTCTTTGACCTCACATCTGGCAGTGGAAACAATTCCTTGAATTCTTCTTAATCAGAAGACTACAGACTATGAAGCAGAACCTGTTGACTAAGCAATGCATTTAAACAGAAGAAAATGTACCTGTTTGTATGCATGCACACTACACAACGGCTAATGCAACATGCTTTCCTTTTCCACATCTTGTTACATTGTCCTAGTCATCTCACAAACAAACCAGATCTATTTTCAGCACACAAATGCATTTTTCAATCCCTTTCCGCAAAGGGTTCCTGTAATCTGGAAGTGTTTTCAGGTGGAAATCATTATTCATTGCCTCAGCCAATAAAGATGTTGTAGTAGGAGGGATATTTAAAAGTAATAGTTCACCCAAAAATTATTATTTGCTGAAACTGTACTCAAAAACAGGCCATTCAAGATGATGTAGATGAGTTTGTTGCTTTGAAATGTACATTCATTTCTCACCAATAGGTCCTCTGCAGTGAATGGGTGCCGTCGGAATGAGAGTTCAAAAACATCGCAGTAATCCTGATGACTCCAGTGAATTAATTAACTTCCTGTGACGTGAAAAGCATTGTTTGTATGATACAAATCCATCATTAAGGCATCCATAATACATAATACTTGTAAACGGTGCTTGATTTGTGCAAACGTCTCACCTGATTCAGATGCAATGAATTCTTTACTGCAATATTTTAGATTTGAAGTTAAAAATGCCTTGATCGATTTGTCTATTACAAACACGCAGCTTTTCATTAATTGATAGACTGGAGTCGTATGGATTACTTGTGGATTATTGTGATTTGAACTCTCATTCTGATGGCACCCATTCACTGCAGATGATCCACTGGTGAGCAAGTTATGCAAACTCATCTACATCTTGGGTGGCCAGAAGATGAGTAAATGTTCAGCAAATTTTCATTTTGGGGTGAACTTTTCCTTTAAATACCAGAACGATGACCATTCGTAGTGATTTAATTCGATTTTTAGATTTGTAGTGAGATGATCTAGAAGGCCTGTGAAATCCAAGAAGAAGAAATCCAGCCTTTATCATAAACACTCATCATAAATGTTGTTGCTTGGCTGGTACAGGTTTTGCTTGTTTATTGAACCAATCACCAGAGCAGCAAAATTAGTTACTGGTAAAACTATGATATAATTAAATATTTGCTTTAATATTGGGCTTGCAAATCTGTTTTTCACAATGAATGTCTACTTATCAAGAGTAAGATGCTTTTTGCAGGCAGATGGTGTAGTTACAGCATTCCCCAGCAGAGGCTAACTAGACCGTTCTAACTTGCCAAACCGTGCCCCAACTGTGAAATCTAAAAAATATTTTTAAAACCCAAACCTGACATGGCTTTTAAATATGGCATGTCGAGATATATTATCACTTTTAGTATGTATGTAAAACCTGACATAGTTGGAAGTAGCTGTTATAATAGTTTGTGATCTTTAACGCTAACCACTCATATTATTTTTAATATCCAATACCCAAGCCACATCCAGAACAAACATTTTTTCATTCCTTAAAATGCACTGCGCTCTCTCGTGAAATCCTAACAGTTTTTTTGTAAAATACCACAAAGCTTGAAATAAAAGAGCCAATAAATGAATGCAACAAAGTTTCTTTAATGCCTATATTATTGAACTTGCTTGAGAAATACAGCTCAAGAAAGTGTCCAATTTGTACTCTTGAGTTAAAAGGCTTTTTTATATAAAGTTCAAGAAATGAAAATTCTGGAAACACATAATGCCATTTTTTAACTGTGTTATCTTAGTTTTAATGTGGATCTTAATGCACAGCTGAAAACAACATGCACCGTAGTTGACACTGTTGTTTTAAAAAATGCTTTATGTAATAAATTGTAACAAAATAACTGTTATAATAATACATTTAATATATAAACATAATAATTAAATAATAAGTCTTCTCTACTGCACATAAAAGTACGCTTAAAATGACAACCGCAAGAAATTCCAGATTCAGATTTGTAGTCTGTTTAGTTTTTACCTTTGGCTGAATATTTGATTATCATGCTAGATCTGCAAGTAATAACTTTCACAAAAAGATTTGAAAAGAACTCTAATTAGACGGCTTCAATGCAATAAGGTTTTTTGTGAACCCTGTTCCAGAAGGTACTGTATCTTTACAGGTTCACCAAGCACAGGCACTTTCCTGCAACCGCAATGCTACGTAAATGATTAAAAGATGATGCCATGGCATATATTCCTGAATTATATTCCTGACATTAACTTGTTGATTGACTTGTTGTTGAGCCTCGACACAGAAGAAACGCTTTTTAAAAGCATTTACATAACATTTTATCAGAGTAGCAAACTTCAGCACTCAACGGAACGCTCTCCCTTATTGCACAATTGCATGTGATGTTGGATAAACATTATTATCCAGGCGGGATGTTGTGAGGGATGCTTTCATTTAATTGACTCAGTGGCCAGATTAGCATCTGTGCTGTTACAAACAATACAGCTCACCGAGACAGCCTCAGTATCAACACTGGCCATTGCGCTTCCAGTCCTCTCAGTCTGCTTATGACCTCTGTGGCCTTGATATGTCCTCACAGAGACGTCAGAGTTTCCTTATCAGTTAGGATTCTTTGTCCCAGAGCCCTCCTCTTTAAAATTCATACACATTTAAGTCTTGAAGCAATTTCAGTCTTCCTTCCTCCTTGATGCAGGACTTCCTTTTTCATTAGTCTTGTTCAGCTCTGATCAATTTCGCTTTCCTGCTACTCTGCTGTGCAGCGCTGTTGATGTTCAGGCAGAGGAACAAGCTGCTGCAGCTGGAACCTCCTACACTGACCTTCGAAGGTGTGTCAAAGTCTCGTTGAATGCCTTTTTCGGACGTTAAAATTCTTTGCAAATAAATCATCTGTGGTTAATCTATTCATAATCTGCACACAGTCTGTCTAAAATGATCGGACTTTATGCACGAGGATGCAAGCCTTTTACTTGAACAGCAAAAATCTAAATGTCACAACATTAGGTTTGGTAGAAAGTCTGAAGCATGAAGCATTATGTAATGCAAACATTTAAATACTGCTTGCTATCCTGTTTCCATAGCAATAGAAACGGCTGAACAGTCCAGCAATCCACCTCAGTCTTTTTTATTATTATCTGATGGAGTGGAGTTAGAAGAGAAATGCCATATCACTGCAAGAAACCAGCAGCAATACTTTCTTTCAGTGACTAGAAACAGCACTGACAGTGAGGATATGTCTTAATCTATGAAAGAGTATGTGGAACTATTGATAACAGTGTCAGGATATCAATACAAATCAATGGGTTTTGCATTTGTTTTACTCATCTTAAATATAACATTATGTTTTATATGTCTATAAAACACTTTCTTAAAGTAATTAACAAATCATGTCAAATAGCAAAGTGTCTCTACAACAGGTAGTTAGTAAATATACAAAGGCCTTAGAAAAGTAGGTGAATGAAGAATATATCGAATGAATGAAGGAAAGACATACAGTATCACTTGAAACCAGTCTGTTAAATTTGACATTTGAATGTTGAAATAAAGTAAGCCAGTAGGTGGCAATAAGTGTCTCATTATGCCATTGAATCATTCACTCAACCGATTCATTCACAAAACTCATTATTCAGGAGTGAAACAACTGACTGCCTTTAGTACTTTGTAATGGAATCATTTACGCAAATGATTCGTTACAAAACGCTGATTCATTCAGTAATGCCAGTATTGTGTTTTTGGAGATGGTTGTGGTTTTGTGTTTGTTTAATCTGTTTTCATTGGCTGAGCAAAATCAAAGTAACTTGCAATGTTTTATCTAAGTAACTTCATATTAATTTTGGGGTTACTGAACTGTTTTCTTAAAAGATTTGTTTAAGGATTTAAGAAAACAATGTGCACACAAACAGCAATGTTCCACCAATGTACCAGTGTTTGAGCATGGGCTTGGTTTTGTAAAAATGTGCAGACAGCAGTATTATGGTTTACTTTATTAACCGCTTAATTCACATTTGTTTCCTTCTTTTTTTATTTCCATCAAGGACCCCACTTGACAAAGAATGAAATTATAAAAGCTGAAACTCCTATTACAGAACCAAAGGAAATGTTTTTACTTGAATTTGGCCCGTGTCCAAAAGACCTGGAAAAGCGTCAAACCACGATGGTTCTCAGCTGTGCTTCCGACTTCCATTTCCCTCTAGGTACTCCCAGCACAGATTTTGGTAACTGGATAGACTTTGAGAAATACAGGCCTCACGAGACGTGTTTGTAGTTTTAAGAATTGGCCCTGTAAGGTTATGGGCAAAAAAACAGGAGCATATAGTCATCAGGCTGGGAAAAAAAATCCTGACTCCAAGTATTAGATTTTTGTGTGGAGGGCCCATTGTAGCAAATCATGTGAAATGTGTCTGGTCTTTTTGAATACAAATCAAACTGTGATAACATGTAACCACTGTAAACTTATATCAAAGTCGCGAAAGCAAGAAATAGCAAGAAGCCGCGAAAGAACTCAACTCTGGGCTTGCGCTTTGTGTAAACGGAGTACTGAATTTAGTTATTTCGCGTCTTCTTTCCCTTGAATGTTTTAAAATCACTTGAATGTCTAAATTGGCAAGGCTGAACAACACAAGTGAATGATAATCAAAACATACAAAAATGTATATGTAAAAGAATCAAATAACTATGATAACTAATGAGCTCACACTGACTACCGTATTTTTTGGACTATAAGTCGCACCTGAGTAAAAGTCGCATCAGTCCAAAAATACGTCATGACGAGGAAAAAAACATATATATGTCGCACTGGACTATAAGTCGCATTTATTTAGAACCAAGAACCAAGAGAAAACATTACCATCTACAGCCACGAGCAGAGATGTATAGTAACGAAGTAGAACTACTTCACTACTGTACTTAAGTACTAAAAGGCAGTATCTGTACTTTACTAGAGTATTATTTTTTTCTCCTACTTCCACTTTTACTTCGGTACATATTTTCGCTGAGTTTAATACTTTTACTCCGATATTTTTTTTATGTGCTGCATCGTTACTCGTTACAATTATAATAATGTTACGAATCATTCCATTACAAACCCACATTACCACTGCCAGAACTGTAGATGGCAGGTTTGATGAAGCTGATCATTGAGCGAATCAAGCGAGACTGCGCGTGCTGACTGAACTGCTGTGAAGAGAGAAATGAACACCGAGCCGAGCCAGATAATGACTCGTTCACGAGTCAAGAACCGGTTGCATCGGTTTTCGGATGACCAGTAACGTTAGTTCTTTCTGACAGTTCGATTCAATAAACCAGTTGAAGAAAACAGTTCACCGATTCTTTTGCGCTCGATGCAATGGCGTCATTGGCGTTGACTGCACATGGGCTCATAACATTAACACAGAATCAGTTCAGAATCAATCACCAAAAGAATCAGTTCGGTTCCAGATGCTCTGTGTGTCGGTTTGCTTCACGCTAAATCACACATGTGCAGTATCATCAGCTCCTCGGTTCACGAATCGGACGCGTCTGACAGAAACGGTTCTTGACTCGTGAACGAGTCATTATCTGGCTCGGCTCGGTGTTCATCTTCAGTTTTCTCTTCACATCAGTTCAGTCAGTGTACTGTTTGAGTCAATGAATTACTCCGGGATATTGGTTTGTTTTAACTCAGAGGGAGTGTCAGACACATTAAACAAGTTAACAGCTTAAGTTATTTGTGGATTAATGCGTATTGGAGACGCGAACTGTTTAAAACGATTCAGTTCGATTTGGTGAACTGGTTCAAAAAGATCCGGTTACATCGAATGATTCGTTCGCGAACCAGATATCACAAACTGCTTTCTTTTGAACTCTCTCACAACAGACACGGAACAGAAGACAATGATGAATAAAGTCGTAGTTTTTGCTATTTTTAGACCAAAATGTAAATGACCCTCTGATGTCTTATGGGTTTGAAACAACATGAGGGTAAGTTATTAATGACATCATTTTGCAAATTGGGCTAACTAACCCTAGTAACCCTTTTTTGTTTACAAGAAGTTACAGTCAAAGGAATTGTGATTCTCCTTTAGGTTAATCATTTGAAATAGTAAAAACAATATGTTCAAACTTTTGACTACTTTCTTTAATAGCACAATACTTCTACTTTTACTTTCAGTACTTGAGTAGTAAATTTTAAAATAGACTACTTGCAATACTTAAGTACAAAAAATGTTGAATACTTTAGTACTTCTACTTAAGTGTGGTGCTTAAAGAGCACTTCTACTTCTACTCAAGTCACTTTTTTGATAGAGCACTTGTACTTTTACTCAAGTATGGTTCTCTAGTACTTTATACATCTCTGGCCACGAGAGGGCGCTCTATGTCTTCAGTGTAGGCTAGTGTAGCGCCCTCTCATGGCTGTAGACGGCAATGTTTTCTCTTGGTTCATTACTCTTAAGTTAATTTCTCTCGGTTCATGTTAAATTAATTTTGATAAATACGTCTCACCTGACTATAAGTCGCAGGACCAGCCAAACTATGAAAAAAGTGTGACTTATAGTCCGGAAAATACGGTATTTGGGATTGTTTTCTTAATAAAAGGTAGTTTGCCTATCCTATCTTGATGACATTATTTATTTGTAACACTGCAACGATATTCTTCCTGGTCCTCTGTTAATGTAGTGGATGTGTGGCATTTCCAAAATTACCATAATCAGAACAACATTAATATAATGAAATCATTTGTTATCATGCATATTCAATGTGTTAAGACAGGGTAGTTGAACATGAACTGATTTTGATGTGTGTGTGTGTGTGTGTGTGTGTGTATAGATTCCAGAACTTCAGGTGATGACTAGCTTTGTGGACATGTTGCTGGGCAAGCAGTTTAGACAAAGAGCAACTGATTTGGGCTGTTACCATTGTTTCTGTAAGACAGGCTATTGTTTTATGTCTCAAACTGCTGCTTATCTCTAGTACAGATGCTCTGAGAATCCCTGTTTGAAATCAGCATCCATACAGGCTCAGTGCTTTCAGCTTGCATAAACATAAGAAGCAAGACCTCAATGAAAGTCAACATGATCTTCACATTTCAAGCAAACACATAAAAGTCGACGGATTAAAGAATATGGCACAACTCTTTCAGACATGTTTTCATTTGTAAAACACAAAATTCAGATGGCTTATTTTCTTATGGAAAGGACTTCAGACGTGGAAAAGAAAACATGGGAATTATATTCATAGCAATGTAATTCGATTTATGCACAAACGTTCCATAGAGAGTCATGCAATTCGTGTCTCGGTACTCAGCTCGGGCTGTTTTCAAGCTTTGAAATGTTCTTTTAAAACATGATCTTAATTCAGAGCAACCAGCACGCCACTCCATCAGACATCTTGTGGGTACAGCAACTACGATGTCAAACTCCATTTGCTTCAGATCATTTGAGATTTTCATTGAGGAGTGCTCCCTTGCTTCCCTAAAATACTTGAGAGTGAAGCCTGGGGGAAAAAAGTCCAAACTTCAACATCTAAAGCAAATAACATCTGACTTTAAAACTGCATTATGGGATGAAAATCCACAAAAGTACTCAGACTTTAAGAATGTGTCTGATCCACCCTGTTTCATTACCAGGCTGTGCTTTTTGTAGATTGAAGTTCTGGAAGGTTTACCTGACACATTCCCACGATGGCCGTGGTTTGGATTTTATTAAAAGTGCACGGGAACCGCTTGGGAGTGGTCAAGATGTTTCAATTAAATCATATCCATACCCTTCTTTGTCCCCAATTATTAATATTTATAGCAGGGGGAAGTGGAAGCACAACACAGGCCCAGCCTTAATTGCACACGATCCCATGTAAATGAAATGAAGTGCCACTGCCACTTTTTTGCTTGGTCTTGCTCAGAAGTTTGTGATTTATATCTTTTCAGATCAGTCTGTGCACTTTAATTTGACATGTTTGGTTATATGACATTTCAGACTGCATAAAGTTCTTACTGAGAATCACTTCACAATTATTTCTGAGGAATTTACAAAAGAAAAAAAAAAAGGAAAAAAAACTATTCTAATTACAATAACTACAGAATGATCAAATACTGTATATGTGTGTACTGTATACTGTATGAGTGATTTCATGGATTATGTCCAAACACATTTTGGAACAGACTTACTGCATCAGAAAAAGACATTGGACACTTTGTCTTTGCTGGTTAAAGGCCCAAACATAAAGTTCACTGTGCTGAGCTTTACACAAAGGATACAACATTATTTTTTAAATAAATAAAGAAAAAAAAGGAAGAAGCCTTTTTATAGGCCTACCTGAATTTTTTTTTTCTTCCTTATATACTTTGAATGTCTTTCCACTGATCTTCCTTTATAACCACTGAACTAAACATAACTCACTTTAGTGCAGTGCGAGTCATTTAAACACCTCAGAATGGCTTTTGCTTCACATAAAATGTCCAAATTATGATACACAATGTTATGATGCACAAAATAGACTAACCTTAAAAAAAAAAGTGTTCTGCCTTTACAGATGAGCCCATTTGTCCTCAACATTTTTCTAAAACAATGTTTTCATATATCATATATATCTTCTCACCAGCTGTTTATTCACAATTTAGTTGTCACAAATCATCTGTTTGTGTTCTGACACATGTTTTTTATAATAATAATAATAATAATAGGGATGAAACATCTGTGACCATCATGTGATGAACATTGCTGTCTGGACTTCTTCTTCTTGTATTTTTTACAGACTATAGCTGTTGTTCCCGACATGTTTTGACACTGTCATTGTAATTTCATAGTGCTGAGATAGCAGCCTATTAATACACAGTATTTGGTACAGCATGTGAAGAACCGTTTTTGTTTATAAGCCGATAAAACAAATCTAGAGAACACACCAAAACTACGGAAAATGTGCACAGCCTGCATAAAAATGTCCTTCTGTGATTTGGGACCCCCCAGTCAGACAAATCATAATATTTATAAACAAAAACATTTTCAACTCCTCTGGGTAGACAACTATCACTCAGCATTCAGTCTACACAGGAAAGATGGGAAAACAACTGGGAAAGGTATAATATCACACTGACCATCCATAAAAATGAGAAAAAGAAAAACATTAGACAAGAAGCTTTTAACCCTGATTTGAGTTACTATGTTGTTCTATTGAGCAAGACACTTAACCCCAGTTTACTGTGGTGGGAACCGTCCCTTCAGTAAATGTACTGTTAATTGCTTTGGATAAAAAGTGTCTGCTGAATGACATGGAACTGAAGTGATGACAGGTATGTTGTTTATTGATCTGGGCTGCAAGTAATAAGATATTTCAGCTGCGTGTTCAAAGCAGAGATGATGCTGGAAGGCTCAGAATGGTCCATCAGTACAGAAGGTGTGAGAAACCTGCACTGACACGATCAGATTCTTCTACTAGAATGTGATGTTTGTGGTTGACCAAGCAGCCAATTTGAGATAAGAGAAAGGGAAAACCACAGTGTGATTACATGGAACGTCAAAAAATGAGTTGGCACCATCTGAAGTTCAGAGTGTAAAGTAACGATTTGACGTGAAAGCTGTAGGAATAGTTATCTAAAATATGTGTCTGTGATAAAAAAGGATAAAAGATCTTAGAAACAAGTATACAGGGCGAACATAGTTTTTAATTTGTGAATCTGGTTTTATTATGGAACATATACATCTTGGATACAATATTGCAAGGAACTTGGTCTATTTATGCTAATAAAATATCACTTCTGAAGTTTTAATCGCGAGTTTGTTGCAATCAAATGCTTTGTTGTCTGGAAGAACAGGAAACATGGAGGACGACTCATTCAGGAGTTCATTCTTACCTATTTCTTGTGGAAATCTAATTAAAGTCAAAAGGTGAAATAATTACCAAAATAAGAAAAAAGACAAATGAAGATATTTAGTCAATATCCAACACGTTTTGGAAAATTCTTTCAGCCATTTATTGGTAACCATATAACCATTCACCTCTTTGTCTAGATGTTCAGCTCGGTGCCAATTTTGAACTTTTGGCCAAATTATAGCTGTGTTCTATCCATAAAATATGCACCAATTGGTTATTTATGTTTGTAAATATATATGACTGTAACAACAAGAGAAAGATGTTGTGGGAAAACTAAAACTTCTAGTACAGCCACAGTATGTTTCCCAGTTGTAAATATGACTTGCGAAGCCATTCATGTACAAATTCCAACTAGAAAACTCATATTTACAATAATTCCGACAGCATGTGAAGGCAGCATTAATCGTCATGAGTCTCCACGCGACACGTAGCGTTCCTGAATGAGAATTTCCCACCAATTCGTTCGACAGTCGCATGTTTCAATTCCTGAATGAACCAGTGTTTGAACATATAAATGAATGTTTCAAGGATTCACTCAAAGACAGTCACCTGCCTAGTGGTGTAACGATGTAATGTTCAAGTCTGACAATCTATCCGGATTGCGCAACCATATGTATTTTCCATTTAATATGCCAAAAAGTCCTATCATGAGGTTTGAGTTTGCATGATATTGTTTGATACTTCCTTTGATTAGTTTACATTAATGATTCATTTCTTCCTTATTTTATGCTCGACAGATCCACATATCTTTGTCTCAGACAGATGTGCCCTAAAGACAGCGCTTTTGTACAAAGCACAGCAGACAGAAGAGTGTCTCTAAGCATCTCACTGGCTTTAAAAGACACATTAGTCACTGCTTGCGTGAGCCTTTGTACAAATGTTATTGTGTGAACTATCAAAAGACTTGTTTTTCCACAAATATATCAATGCTACAAGGGAGGTGCCATTCCGTGAGATCCCTGGATGTTTCCAAATTCAAGACAACTGGGAATGCTCAGAAGTGAGTTGCAGTCAGGACAGCCTGTCATTTTCAACATTTGAGTTGGATTCCCGAGAGCTGATTGAAAGATGGTTGCAGATGCAATGTGGTTCTAATTCACACAGCCTGGGTTTGGTCATGTCTGAGAATGGCCTTTATCACACACAGTATTCAAAGCCCTTGCATGCCAGACATGCCCTTCCAAATGTGGTCCAACAATCTCTTGGAGGACTGTGGGTAATTTTGATACCTTTAATCAACTAGGTTACAATTTAACTCTTTGTTGACTCTCTCCGCTGATTTTATCAGCAATCTCAAAACATGAGAATTGCACCGAACCTTTTCAGACCTGCTCTAGATCTTTTGGATGAAAGCGAAACCATATGTTTCTCACATTTCAACCTGGAGCTATTTCACTTTACAGCAAATGTGCTAGACTAGGCTAGACTACATAATCATTGCTTTTTACTGTATAATAAGTCATTAATGTATATGAATGTGTCAATCGATTTGACAATGATTTATTCAGGAGCAATAAAAAGTCTTTATGAGTGAATCGCCCAATCAAGTTTGTTCAAACATAATGATTAACTCAGGAAAGAAGCAAGACCTATTGTTTACTGTTGAGATAAATATATTCATTTGGAAGTTGTGTTGGTAGAGTAAAAAAGAATAAAAAATTGATGGGGGACTGAAAAAAAATTGAAAACATGCACCTGTAATGAATTTCTTTTTTCTTTTTTTACCATTTGAGATGTTTACTTTTATTCTTGGCCTAGGGTATTCAAAGTGAAAAAAAAAATTATAGATTAAAAAAAATGACTAACTACTCAAATTAAGAATTTGAAATTCGAGTGGTTTAGAAGAATGACATATTGTGTTTTATATTTACATATTGTGAGCCCTCATATACGTAGATAAGAAATTTGAATATTAAAAAATGGCAATAAAAAAATCAGCAAAGTAGTTCATCCTACATGTACTGTACCACACTCAAAATAACTTTTTGTATGATAATTATAATTTTTGATGTATTTGTTCATAATGATATGAATGATAAAAATGAAAGGTCAACAGGAATCAAGTCCTATAACCAAGTTTACTTAAAGGGTTAGTTCACACCAATATGAAAATTGTCATTAATTGCTCACCCTCATATCTATCACGGAGCCACCAGTAACACCTGCCACACCATCAGAGTCCGATCACCCGACCCCGCCCATCCGCTCATTATCACCAGATTACTGAAGTCACCACACCTGCATCTGCTCATCACTGCCCCTTCATAAGCCCTCAGCTCCTTTCACTCTCTGTCTGGTCTCATCTGAGAAACACCGACTCTACTTCCTGAACCATTCTAAGAATCATCTGAAAACCTACCGTCTGATCACCCAGCTTACCTGTCACCGTCTGTCCTCATTGTTCTGATCATGTAATACCTGCTTCTATCTCCAATATCTCATTAAACATCTACTTACCTGTATTCCCTGTTGTCTCTCTCTTCTGTCCGTGACAGAAGACCAGACCAACAGTATGCAAAATGCCGCTGGATTGGAAGAGAGCCCTCCACGAGTCTCTCTCCCCGAACAAGCGCAAGCGGGCGATCCACCGCGTTTTCACTCTCCTTCAATGCCTGCCTCTCACAGTCCCATGGCCCGACCTGCAACATACACCGGCGAGGCAGAGGGTTGCAGCGGATTTCTACTACAGTGTTCACTCTACTTTGAGATGCAGGTACATGCCTTCCCTACGGATCGTACTAAGATCGCCTATTTGATCTCCCTCCTCTCAGGTTCCGCCCTCCAATGCGCTCAGTCAATCTGGGAAGCGAATGGCCCCCTCACTCGCTCATGGGAGGCTTTCGCCACCCATTTCAAGGAAGTTTTTGGCCTTAACACCGCCGCTCTCTCCATTCATGATCAGTTGTACCGCCTTCGTCAAGGAAAGCTGACCGTGAGTGAGTATGCTTTACGTTTCCGCACTCTAGCCGCCAACTGTGGATGGAATGAAACTGCGCTTATCACCTGCTTTCGTCATGGATTGAATCCTGCCATCCGCCATCACGTGGCCGTCTATGATGATGTCGTCGGCTTAGAGAACCTCATTCAACGTACCATTCGCATCTCTCAACGTCTCACCGCCTGTACTCTGGATCAATCCGCTGTGCAACCTCTGCCTCCCACACCATCTACAGACCTTCCAGCACCTGAACCCATGCAAATAGACTCCTACCATCTCACTGCAGTAGAACGTCAACGACGCATTCACAATGGTCTCTGCCTCTACTGTGGTTCCGAAGGACATCTCCTCCTGCAGTGCCCAGTGCGACCACCACGCCCAGCGGTGAGTACAATCCAGATTCCTCCCATGATATCACCATTATCCCGTACCTCAGTCATGCTAGTGACCCGTTCTCACTCCGTTTTAGCGTATGCCCTCATTGACACCGGCTCCTCAGGGAACTTCATCTCCCACGAACTCCTCAAGAGGCTCAATCTCCCGAGGAGAAGGATCACGAAGAAGTTAGAAATCCACACCATCTTGGGTAAACCGCTGGGCCGTGGTCAAATCTGTCATCAATCCCCCATAGTCTCACTACGCATTGGATGTCTTCATCGGGAGGAGATTTCATTTCTGGTGCTGGAAGGGTCCACCGTGGATATCATCCTGGGACGCCCGTGGATGTCCGAACACTCCCCGCAAGTCAACTGGACCACTGGGGAAATTACGCAATGGGGTGAATCCTGCTCTTTATCCTGTCTACAACCCGTCATCAAAATCTGCAGTCGGAAACCTGCTCCTGATGAATCCCCCTCTTCCTCTCATCTTCGCCTTAACTCCACGTCGATCGAAGGTCCAGAGTCCAACCATCCATCAGAGGTTCCCCTTGAGTACCGGGCGTTCCAGGACGTGTTCAGCAAGCAACAAGCGACACAGCTACCACCTCATCGGCCATGGGACTGTGCCATTGACCTGCTGCCTGGAGCCACACTACCCAAGGGTCGGATCTACCCACTGTCCATCCCGGAGCAGAGGGCCATGGAGGAGTATATCAAGGAGGCCTTACAACAGCGGTTCATTCGACCTTCCACTTCCCCTGCTGCATCCAGCTTCTTCTTTGTGGGTAAGAAGGACGGAGGCTTGAGGCCGTGCATAGACTAACGAGCACTCAACGAACAAACGGTCAAATTCCGCTATCCCCTTCCTCTGGTACCGACTGCTCTGGAACAACTTCGTGGAGCCAAAATCTTCACTAAACTGGACCTCAGAAGTGCATATAATCTCATACGCATCCGAAGAGGCGATGAGTGGAAGACAGCTTTCATTACTCCATCTGGCCACTATGAATATCTTGTTATGCCGTATGGGCTGTCCAACTCCCCATCTGTATTCCAAGCCTTCATGAACGAAGTGTTCCGTGAGTTCCTGACTAAATTCGTGATCGTTTATATTGATGACATCTTAATCTTCTCCAAGAACCTATCTGAACACCACCACCATGTCTGTCAAGTCCTGCAAAAACTCTGAGATCATCAGTTATTCCTGAAGTTGGAGAAATGTGAGTTCCACCGTACCACTGTTCACTTCCTCGGCTATGTCATCAGCCCACAGGGAATCCAAATGGACCAGAGGAAGGTGGACACCATCAAAAACTGGCCGCAACCCACCACCGTCAAGGACCTCCAGAGATTCCTAGGATTTGCAAACTTCTACCGTCGTTTTATCCATCAATACAGTATCATCAGTTCACCACTCACCTCCCTCCTTAAGGATCGGCCCAAGTCTCTGTCCTGGAACCCAACTGCCATCCAAGCCTTCCAAAAACTGGAGAACGCCTTCTGTTCAGCTCCCATCCTGATCCATCCCGATCCAGACCTCCCCTTCGTGGTCGAAGTGGACGCCTCATCGACTGGAGTGGGAGCGATTCTATCACAACAGCAGGGGAAGCCTCCAGTACTCCATCCATGTGCCTTCTATTCCAAGAAACTGTCCCCGGCGGAGCGTAATTACGACATCGGTAATCGGGAACTGTTGGCTATAAAGATGGCTTTTGAAGAATGGAGACACTGGCTGGAGGGAGCACACCATCAAGTCGAAGTCATTACGGACCACCGTAACCTCAAATATCTTCAAGAAGCCAAACGTCTAAATCCTCGCCAAGCCAGATGGGCCCTCTTCTTCACTCGTCGACCAGGAGGCAAGAACCTCAAAGCAGACGCCCTCTCCCGTCTTCATGCACCTGAACCCGAAGTATCACCTCCTGAAACTATACTCCCTCCAGCCATCATTGTCAGTCCCATCAAATGGGCTATAGAAGACCGTATCCGGGAAGCCACCCGCTCCGAGCCAGCTCCGCCGGGAGGTCCTGAGGGAAGGACATATGTTCCATCATCACTACGCCTGTCCCTCATGGACTCAGTTCACACGTCTCCGGGCTCTGGACATCCAGGCAGCCGCCGAACCCTCTCACTCCTTCGTAACCGGTTCTGGTGGCCCTCCATCGCGCAGGATGTCTCCCGGTACGTTCGTGGGTGCTCAGTCTGTGCCATCTCCAATACCCCACGACGACTCCCCGAAGGGAAGCTGAAACCACTATCCATACCGCGTCGTCCATGGTCCCATCTGGGCGTCGATTTCATGACTGATCTCCCACCTTCAGATTCTCACACCAGTATCCTAGTCGTGGTCGACCGCTTCTCCAAGGCATGCAAACTCATCCCCTTAAAAGGTCTTCGCCTACCTTGTCGTAAGCTGAGTCCCCGCTACATAGGTCCCTTCACCATCGAGAGGCATGATAATTTAGCAAATGTAAAATGTCAATCCACATCTTTCTCAGTACAGTTATTTTTCTTTTGTCTACTGATTTTGAGGTTAATTTGCACAAGTTGCATGACAAATTAAAACCATCTTCATTCCCTCTCCAATTTGAAAATTGAGCGCTGGACAGACACCAAAATATGACAGGGCTTGCTTAAAGTTTAACCACAATCTATTAGGGTTTTTATTTTGCTGAAGTTGTATAGAAATGAAAACATTTAAGCCTTATGTATTTGTCTATGAAGGTGCACTAATTTGGAACATGCTGGCCAATATGTTTCCATTCTCAGTACAGCTAGACAGCTCAGTTAAAACAGAGAATTCCAGACAAACCATAACAGGTGTATTTGTAGAGGCAAATCTGCCTATCATCTTATTTCCACAGGGATGTGTGGCCAAGATTTTTCCAGTCTCTTCATCATGGTCCGCACGAAAAGTCAAATCCCCTTATATCGAAAAGGATCTCAAGAGTAGTAAAATGAGAAGTCAGACACCCAGCCTGATATCTGAGAATCTGTCTATTGGCTCCAAAGATTAGCTGCCCCTTAACTGGCATATGGATCCCTTTAGGCCAAATATGTCAGTTCAGATTTCAGTTTTCCCATTTGACAGCACTTTAATCTTCATATTTAAGCATACTGCAGCATTTTTTTACAAGTACTGCTTGGAAACACATTTATTTGCACTTTTAATAAAATAAATCAGAGGTTTTTCTTGGACATTTAACAACTTAGATTTTAAAACAATGTAAAAAAAATTTTTAGACCAAACTTTGTTATTGTCACAGCGCTCTTGTGAGTTTTTCTGTGTCCAAATCACCTTTCCGTAGAAAGGAATGCAAAATGTTCTTTGACTGACAGAAATAGGCACAATTTTCTGCCCTGAAGCTAAACTATGCCAACCTCAAATTCCCTTTTGATTGTGTACAGGTGCCGGAGTCTCTGGCCTGGGAGCCATCCTCCTTTAGCACGATCAGAACCAGAGAATCAAAGATAAGAGCTTGGTTGTTTGACATCAGGTGTGTTGTGAGGACACCCAAGTCGGGTGAGAGGTTTAATCCAGCATTTCAGTCTTTGTGTTTGTCGACTGTGTGTTATGTATAGAAAACACGCCATTAACAATACCATTACTGCAGATTAACGTTAAAGACCACCTAGAGACTATTTATTTTCTGTCATACATTACAATGCAATTCACTACAGTTCATTTCAAGCTTTTTGATAATTGAGAAATCTGGCTAAGGTTCTAAATGTTAAAGTCTGCTAAAACACAGCCAGGTTTCTCACTTGATCTCCCTTACAAGCGCTTTCCTCTTGACGTGCTAAGCCAAGCATGGCTAAAACCTGAATAAACAACCTTCCATCCAGTTAATCATTTAAGCCAAGAGCAGGGAAATGAGCAATATAAGGGGATTAATTGTATGGATTAACCAGATATAATTGCACCACTTAGAGCTGATCAGATATTCCAGACGGGGAAAAAACGTTTCTTCTGCCAGCCATCTGAAAGTGACCACAAACTGCGTAAGTAGTCTCCACATGTCCCCTGTCTATACCACATTGACCTCAGAGTATCAGTTCAACATTTACACAAATTCCTTACAAAGGAAACCCCCCAGGGTGAGTCACAGTCAGCCGTAGATGTACATACATCAGAGCAAAGCACTAATTGCCGTTCTGCCATCTCAAGGGCTCAGGTTTTCTAGTACATTTCACTCTTTCCTGCGGTCAGTAAGCAGTAATTTGTGAGGGATGCATGTTGGGGAGCACTAGCTGGCAATTAAAATTCCAATACTGCAGCATTGCCATAGAAAATACCCTTCTGGGATTCCCTAAAGCAGCAGCTCTCAATTCCAGTCCTTGCTACCCCCTGCTTGGCACGTTTTGTATGTCTCTCTTTGTTAACACACCTGTTAAAAACAGTTAAAAACTCGGAATACGACTCAAAGCTGCAATAATTAAATATGTTAAATAATATGAATATCCATACCATTTTTTTTTAACCAATTCGCTGTGCTGACCTTCGATGATCCAATTCATCCATACTAATAAACAAATATTACACATGATAAACTAACATTTGTTATTCTTTTTTTTAATGCTGAAGAGTGTTGAACTTTCTTCTTCTGTGTTCTACTGTATAGACATGAATTTACATTTCCTTCAGCCTGAGGTTTCTGGTGCACAAGGGCTTATACATTTGCCAAAAATATAACTTTTTTTTATTAAAAGCAAACAGGCGAGCCCAGCCCAGATTTAAAAAGTAATGCAAAAGTAACATTACGCATTACTTTCAATAAAAAGTAACTAAGTAACATAATTAGTTACTTTTTTAGGAAGTAACACAATGTTGTAAATCGTTACTTTTGAAAGTAACTTTCCCCAACACTGATTTGATTGACATTGTTCATTGCTCCCTACTCCCTGAGCAGGGGAAATCTGTTGAAGTTTACTTCACTTCGGAACATTCATTCACGGATTTGCGCTGCGCAACGTCTTCACACATGGACAAGTGTGACATCATATACCTCTGTAAATAATTACAATATAAATTCACATCTCGCACACTTCAATGCACTCTGAATGGAACATGTACATTCGCTTCGAACTGGAATCATGTTGGAATATCCTGTGATGTCCACTTCACAGGGCCCTTACGTTCGAATACACCAAACATCTTAAGTGATAAGAGAGACATAAAAAATGTGCAGAGCAGGGGGGCGCAAGGACTGGAATTGAGAACCACTACCCTAAAGAATCTTTGAGTGAATAGTTCTTAAAGGTGCTGTATGTAGGATTTACACCAAGTGGTGGAACTAGGTATTGCAGTCCAAATTCAAAATATTGGAGAGGTTTTATTTCCTGTCAGCCCCTTCTCCTCAGACTAGATGCACACACAGGTTGCCAGATTGATGACACCAACTGTCATTGATGGTACTTGACATTTAATTAAATTAAATACATTGTGTTTTCAACCAATTGGCAACCCGTGGTGCCAAAACACGAATGGGTAAACTGGCAGTGGGCGGGTTTCACAAACCAAAACAGAGACCGACATCCCGTCCCGGAACTCACATTTTCAAAGGAGAATAACTAACTGTAGCATTGTTTTTCAGATAAATAAGTCTGTTAACTTAGAATGTTTCTTAAATATCTGCAAACATGGTATTTTTAGGCTTTAGTAGACTCAAAAACTTATATGCAGCACCTTTAAAGGATTTTATTAATCTAAAGAACCCTTTTAGACTATAAAGAAGCTTTAGTGCAATGGAGTAATTTCTACTCACACTATACCCTAGATGGCACTTTTACAGTGTTGATATCAGGTAGGATACTTGCGTGGATTTAGATTACAAATGGATGCAACTAAGACATGCAATGCAAATATCAAAATGACCAATACTGAACTGTAACCTTTACAAGTTATATAATCTGGTTGCAAAAAAATACCTTCATTTCTTACATCTATGTTCTATGTAGGATGGCCAATTTTACAGTCCAAATCACCTACCATGCATCTCTATGGATTGTGAGGGGAAAATGGAGAACCCAGAGGGAACCCTGGCAAACTCAAGAAGAACGTGTAAACACCACACAGAAAAGCCTCCCAAGACTTGAACTGAAACATTTTTGCTGTGAGTTGCCAGATATTTCTTATTTCCTAAAACTACATAAAATGTTTTTGCATACATAATGAAAATGTAGAGGTTTCCTTTGGGATATTTATACTTATAGTCGCCTTTTTAATGACTGAATATCAAATTTGTTCACACAACAAGTATCAAACCAAAACTGCCTGCTAAATTGTAAATATTCATTTTATTTATAACCTTGTGAATGAAAGAGGAGTCTTTCTGAACAGGCACACATGGTGTAAATTTCCCACTTGCAGTACAAAAAGCGGAAAAGGCAAAGTTTTCTGAGATAAGACTTTTACCAAACAACAATTTTACAATATTAAAGTAGTTGTGCTAGTGGGGAATATGCAAGCTAAGCCTGTTTATCTTATCTCTCTAAACCTCTTTGAATGGAGCATTTAGCTCAGTCAATTTGTGGACTGATTCAGTTAATCACATCTAATTAATCTCTTGAAAATGCAATGAAACATTCTTAATAATGGTCTTTCAAGATGTATTATCCTCTGTTATGTTCTGTTTGCTGCAAAACAAATCAACATGACATATAGACCTCTAATGTTGAAAAATTAAGAAACTACAGAAGCAGCGAATGTAATTGCTCCACAGATGGTTCCAAACTGATGAGAAATAATCTTCGAACAAATATTTCCACATCTGGTTTTAGCTGAAACAACGGCAAACAGTATAACAAGTTCTCATGTGAACATTGAGAAAGTATTAGCTCAGTATATTTTAGCATGCAATGCTTCCAAGACTTTTTCCATTGTATTTGCGTGCGTTGGTTGATAGACAGATTTTATAAAGATGTTGAAGAGCTCTGGTTCTTTTTAGCTCTCTTTTTGCTCTGGAAAATCATATCTATATTGATATAATTTTTTTTCTTTTTTTTTACGTTTTATTTTATTTTATTTATAATCCTCAAGAATAGTCAAAGCTGACAAAATCCAGATCACCCAAAATACTTTAGGTATTATTAAACCAAATACACCATGGAGATCTTTCAAGATAATTCAGGCAGGGATCGTGACGAAGGAGGCTGAACAGAAGTGAGTCTTTTACAAGCAGTTCCTGCTGCTGCTGCAGCGTCTTTGTGACGGGAAACGCTGAAAAAATGGAGACTGTACACACTGAATCTCTTTGAAAAGCACCTGCAGTGGCCAGACATATTTCCTCCCACAGCTGTGACATTTGTACAGATGTGAAAGCAAAAGAAAAAATACACACAGTATCCCAGCACTCATCAGGCCATAATAAATCCCAAAACTTATTCCACAAAACCTTTCATGCAGATACTGTACCACTAGATACCATTACATATGTTTGCATTGGACTCTAAAAACAGGAATGGAAGAAACCTGTGGATTATTGAAAGAGCTACCTGTATGATGTCCAGAGAAATGGCACTAGGTTGTGAGTGACCATACAATTCATATACTGTAATTTGCTTTGGAAGAAAACTAAAAGTTTGTACCTTGCAGCTAGGAACACTATTTAGACAGCATTGTTCTACATGACACTGAAAAAAAGAAGGAATAACAATAAATAAATAATTAGTTCAAACCAACTTGTACATTTAAAAAAAAAAAAAGCACACACTAGTCTTTTCTCTTATTTACAAGCATTTAAATAAACTCTTCAACCAAAATAGCTTCAATTTTGTTTGATGGTTCTAACCCTGGAACGGGTTTATCTGTCATTTTACATTCTCAAGGGAGTTGTGGTGGCATCAGGAAACCCCTGAGCTGTGTATTGTGTTGCCTGGATGCTTTTATAACCATCTAAAACGATGGACAATACATGCAATAGACCACAAAGGGTGTTCATAAAACACCTACATTGACCAAGAAAAATATTTGGACTCATTTGGACCATAAAAATGCCTTAATGCCATTGTATTGCACAATATAAAATAAGTTTAAATCATATATTCTATTTAAATGTATATATATAGATATAATGTGATATTGCACAAAAGTCTTAGCATTGCAGGTATAAAAAACAAATGCCATTTATGTACACTTTCATATTTTAGACCTTCAATGCAAAGATATAAATTTGGCTTATTTGGCTGTATGTATGGCTGGCTGTATTTGCTTTAGTGCAGAAGTTATAATAGTTGTAAAGTTGATAGAGGTGTTGAAATTCTATAGAAAGTTCATAGTGTCCTTATAAAGCTTTGCCATTATGGTGTTTGATACAACAGCATAAATGTCCATTGTAAAATGCAATTGATAGCATTTGACAGGAAAAACAATGTGTAATGTCAGTTTAAGTTTAATAGCATGTGTTACCTTGATTTGTTGGAAACTGGTTATGTTTTAGGAGAAACTTTTGTAACTTCTAGTAAGAAGAAAGCTTTGGACAGGGAATTTTCCCACATGATGTTCTCACATTTATAATGTCAACACATGCACAGGGCTGTTCATTTCCTTGCACTTAGGGGCAAAGTGCAGGGATGAGGAAACGGAAAAAAGAGCTCCATTCAGAAGTCTTATCTCAATTGCTTCCTGAAAACAGGTCAGAGGACCAATCAGTGTAGAGCTGGCGAGTCAGGTTGTTGCTGTCTAAATAGGAAGTCCTGTAAATTGCCAAAACACCAAGGACTTGCTGGCCTGAGACAGCAAACTTTCAGGCTCACATTTCCTCTGTATTCTGGTTTAACAAGCCAGCAATCCATCAGCTCTATCTCAAGCTCTCTTCCTTTAGCACATTTATGACAGGTCCCTGTGTTTACTTACAACGAAGTCATTTGTCAGGGAAACTTCAATTCAAGTACAATGTAAACATAGATTGTTTCTGAGAAAATGTTTTTATTTTTATTTTAAGAAAACATCATGTGATAAAATGTTAGCGGCCATTAGTTGATAAGTGTCTTTATGCACATATACTGTACAGTGCATCTGCCCGTATAGAATTGACTACATTGGTCAGTTTTACCACTAATCAACACAAACTGTTTTTCCATTGCATACAAAATTTTATTGTCAAAAAATAGAGTGACTCTTTTTTCCCCTGACATGTCCGGGCCAAGATTTCCAAATTGCCTAAAATGTCTGGGTTTTGGCTTTGTTTTCCTATTGATGTGCTCTCTACAGTTCCCATACATCGTACATTAGCATATTTACATTGCTCTGACCGTTCTCTGTAGATTGCACCTTCTCGCATGCCATGATTGGTCAGTTATTACAATATATGCACGCTATTGAGCAAACTACTTTTCAGTAATCATCTGCATCAATTATCAACTTGTATCTGTTGCTAAATCTTTAATTTTAGAGTAAGATTCCTGTTTGAGTGGATTCCTATTCAAATTACTGAATTTTGCCCGTGAAAATCTGATGAACAGGGGTAAATGTGACCTCACCTTAAGAAGTCTTGTAAAGTTGATGGTACAAAGCATAATAGTCTCTTTCCCTACTAAACAGGCTTTATGCTAAATGTTGCATAAAACAAACTGGAAAACAGGTACTATTATATCCATGATATCTATCAACTAACCAGGCTATATGTAGTAATTAGTTCATGTATCACGTCTTTTTTTGTATGTATTTATTTTAGATGAAATCCTAATGTTAGTGAGAAAGATAAAAAAAAAAACTAAGATATTAATCTGCATATGCAATGGACATCGGTGATGGTGATCTTTGGTATCTCTTTTGAAGGAATCTTGTGTAAAACAGCTCCTTAACTGGAGCACATAATACAGAAGTCTTTTGCACATAACCAGCATTACAGTTAACTGCCACTGGATAAGACTTATCTCAGTCTGTGAAACAACTTTGAGCTGTGATAGGAAACCTTCAGATATACATCTATACACTATGGGCCATAAGCAGGGTTCTTGTGTCCTACAGGTTCTTGAATTGAGGCCAGACTAGCAGCGCTCATGTTTAATTTACACCCTCTAGCAGCTTTTACATAGACAGCCAGACTCAATCACCTAAACTCACCTCCAGAATTAATGCATCTCTGAGAGCTCTCCAACCTAGAGCTATAAGCACTTCCAAGAAAAGGTAGTAATTGCAGATGGTGCTGAAATCCACTTTCACCTCTCTCACTTGCTTACAGAAGGTGTCACAGCCCTCTAAATCTTTCCATTTACATTCTGTAAAGCAAAAAAAAAAATCTAATGGTGACCGATTTATGAAAAAGGGGGTACAGGTGTGAAAGATTGGTGACATATATGCTAACAGCATTTTCTGGGATCTTTCTGTTCCTGCATGCTTTACTGTATGTGTCCTCCCACATAACATCATAAATGCACATGCTTGTGCACTGCTTTGGTTGGAAAAAAATATATATAAATGTTTGAAAAAATATAAATGTGATTTACTAATGCATGTATTTTCTAGCAAATGAAACTAGTGGAAAAAAAGACAACAGTAAATTACTGAAATATTTTCATGGATAAAAATAATATGTTAAAGGGTAATTTCACCCAAAGATTAAAATAAGAGTGTGTTTTACTCACCCCAGAGGCATTCTAGGTTTTATATGACTTTTTTCTTTCAGACGAATCCAGTCGGAGTTATATTAAAAATTGTCTTTGATCTTTCAAGCTGTTTAATGCCACTCAGCAGGTGTTGCATGCATAAGTCAAAAAGAAGTTACATTAAAAGCCCCCATCAGTTTTTGTAAGAAAAATATCCATATTTTAATTGTAATGACCACTTTAATGCAACTTAGACCAACAGTTGTATACTGAAGCAGCTCCGGGCGGATGATGTATGAGGTCAGCGTTTGGGAGTCTTGTGAAAACCAATGTTTGTTTACAGGATCAAAGGAAGCAAAGTTTCCTTACTTTAGCAAAGGAAAACCAGTCTCCTCTTGGCTTATATCGAAATTCTCTGACATTTGTCTTTACAAATCCTCATTTTATACTGATACTTAGTGACCGTTGTTTTGTTTTGACTCTCCGCTGCGTTTCCTTGTGCATCAATTCTGATCTGAGCATTCGCAAAGCTGATCATTCCCCCAGAACTGCTTTGTTTAAAACAGTGAGCGCCAGCTAGATTCAAGTGATTATTATGTTTTGAATATGGATATTTTTCTTACAAAAATGCATTGATTGGCCACAGGAGGCCTTTGTTCACCCACCCGATCCATGTAAGACACTTTTCATTTATGGATGCACACTTTTTATTTAATTTCTTTTGGACTGATTCATGCAACACCCATTGAGTGTCATTAAATAGCTTGAAAGATCAAAACCATTTTTTAATATAACTCTGACTGGATTCATCTGAAAGCAGAAAGTCATATACACATATGATGCCACGGGGGTGAGTAAAACACAGCCTAATTTTCTTAATTTTTGGGTGAACTAACCCTTTAAATTAAATCTTAGCAATGATCACTTATCCATACATCAATTATTCATAACAGTAGTATCCTTATGACCATTGAGATGATGCGGTAACTGTGCAGAAGAGAATAAAACATGTCAAATTCTCCAAAAGATTATCCGACAGGATCAGTGTGATATATATTTTGCTGACTACAGTATATATAAACATCAGCTAAATCCCCTTTTATGTATGGAAGCAGATTAGGCTCAATAATAATTCACGCAAAAGACACGATGCACACCTGCGTATCCCACTTCACATGCTTGAAACCCAATTCATGTGCACGAAATATGCACATATATATATATATATATATATATATATATTTACAAAAAAACAATTCACATGCACAAAATAAGAATATACATTCATAATATGTTTCACAAATGCAAAACACAATTCAGAGATGTACGACTGTCTACAAACATTTTTAATATTTCAAATTCATGAATTCGTCATGGACTGTGAATGTGTGAATTGCCTTTGATTTGCATGTGTTTTTTTTTTTGTTGACTTTCCTGCCAGCGAACTCCTCCCATGCAGGACACTTGTACTCTTTAGCCAATCAGATTTGAGCCTGTTGATCGACCAATTATAACCCACTGTGGATGTTATGTCATCAGCGCGAGACCACTGTTTAAGTCACGGCAGAGGTTGTTTTGTGCACCACTGTGCAGTTGATCGTTTCATTTCAGTTAACTAGCCTTGTAAAGGTATACTGGTTTATCTTTGCATGCTTAAAACTTGGAAGTATAATCAGTCGTTTAGACACTCGTTAACGTGGCCAGTGTAAGCCAGCGGCTGCGGTTCAGTGCAGAGAGTATTATGATTTAATGTTGATTGAATCTAAAGTTTATTTAATAAATTATTATTATTCAAGTGGAAAACCATTCCACATAAAGATATCAGATTCATAAAATAAGGTTTTGACATGTCATAAATAAATAAAAGATTATGAAAATATATGTTTTTGGATATTTTTCAAGCAGTCTCTTGTGTTTTTGCTTAATGAGGACCTGAAAGAGCTGTACACAGCAGAGCTTGTATGTGTCTCTCAAGTCTTGCGATGACACACATTCAGAGGATGATGATGTATGTAATAACATGCACACATTGGAAACTATTTACATTTCAGTACAATTTGTTTATGCTGCAAATACTATTTATTTCAGAATTGTGAGGCTGATGATGTACAAATTGCGGAGACCACCCGTGACCTTTCTGTTCCTAATTCATTCCCTTGCAACAAGTTATGGGGTGATATGAATCTAAAAGTTTCATTTGGAACTGTAACTCTTTCAAAACAATCATGTTTCAACCTGTTTTTATACAGTCTATGGTTGCAACCCATCTATTTTGACAGTTTCAACAGATTTTTTAAGTCATGCATTATTACTACATTTCTTTTAGACTGGTACATTATGACTTTGTATTTGTTAAGGTGTTAAGCTTTGTTAAATGTTCTTGTTATTGTTCTGGTTTTATGTCAGAATTAAAACATTCAAAACAAGTCAGTTATTACAGTTGCTGAATAAGATTTATTAATTTAATAAAGTTTAAAATTTATTAAGGTTTTCTGAATATTTGGGGAATGAAATTTCCATGAAATTACCTGACCATGATTAATTGTAATGTGCTTGTAACATGAAATATGAATTGACAATTATGAGCGAGTACAAATGTAGCACAACTACGGCTGAGATTGGCTCGATATCAGTTGGACACTGTGTTAGAAGTTCTTCAGTTAAAGGGTATTCAAACCTCAGTTACACTGAAAGGCTGGTATAGTGTCCCATTTAGAGTCTTTAGATATCTTCACTATAGGGCCTTTTGCACTGCCTAAGTTCCAGAACTAAATGTACTGTACTAAAGTACTGGGATAATTTTGCACAGACTATTTCCCAGGACCATTTTAAAGGGTTGCATTCACACTGACAGTGTGTACTAGGACGTGGCGTAAGCCAGTCAACAGCGATGTCATTTGTGTGCAGCGTTCAACAACATTAACAAAGAAGAACAATGTTAACAACAGGAGGATGGAGGTTGTTTGTTGAGTCTCGTGGGTTTCACAGTAATGGACATGGAATATCGACATATACGTTAAAGTGAGTGAAAGAACGGAAAGTGCTACATTTGCTACAAGTGCCTGCACTTCAGCATCCCTATACTTATCGCTGTTCATCATACTTGCAAAATAAGTTGACACAGTTTTTACAGTATGTTTACACAGCGTTTTAAATCATGGCGGGTGAGGGCGTTTTCATACATGTTTGGTGAATCAATGTCTACTTACCTCATAGATAGTACCAGTTATGCTGGTTAGACCCTGCTCCGGAGTAGGAGCTAATTTGGTATTAAAATCGCACCTAGTTCCAGCGGTGCGAAAACGTACAAAAGTGGGTAGTTCCACAGTTAGTTCTGGTACTATGAAAAGGTTCTGGCAGTGCGAAAGGCACTTATCTCTCTCTGTCAGGACGTGCCAGATTTTAATGTGATATTCAAAGCAGTTTAAAAACTTGCCTTTTCCTCTTATACTTTTACAAGAGAGACAGATACAGAAAGAGCAGGAAACATAACATAAAGTGATAAAACAACTGAATAAAGTTAACTGAAGAATCTTTGCTGCATTCCCTTTTTACAATCTGTCGTCTTTGTCTGACCAGCATAAATTTCACAACTCTTACCAAGCAAATAGATTTTTTACACAGTGTTGAGTACTCGAGACTCGGACTCGGTCTTGGACTCGGTCTCGAGACCGTATTTTAATGGTCTCGGTCTTGTCATGGACTCGTGTGCATTTTGACTCGGTATTGACTCGGACTCGAACATATTAGGAATCGGACTTATGCCCGAGTCCACTCGAGTCCCAATCAAAATATTTCATGATTATTACTGTATGTTAATGTTTAATTAAATTTATGTATGATTGATACATCCAATGACTGGTGATTTTCTTGTGACGTGAGACGTTAGGCCAGCGACACACTGGATGCATGGCGCAAGCGTCTCAGCTGCGTGGCGTGTCTGTTTTTAATTCGGCTCCCATGTTAACAGGTTAGATCTTGTAGACTGCCTGCGTGAGACGCGCATCCCAGGCGCAGCTCGAGCCGCGCGGAAAATGCGTGCATGCTAGAAATAGAACCGACGCCTATTTTCACGCGAACACGCGTGTGTTGGAAGCGTTTCCAGGCAAAATAAACTAGGAAAATATGTTTATATGTCACTTGTGTCATTATGTACACAAATACATATTAATTCATGACATTTTGATATTTGAAAGTCTATAGGTTGGCATAAATTCAGATATAAATGTAATTAAAAAAAATAAATAAATAATTATTGATTTTCAAATATTGCACCTGTCAAACATACTCTGTTTTGCAAGAGTCTGGTTTCTCGGCGGCCTCTCTCTATGTCACCTATAGCAGAAGCAGCGCGCTAGCGCTGCGTCAGACACGCTTCTGGTGTGTAAAGACACAGAAAACGCGAAGCAGCCACCACGCTTCTAGCACGCAGCAGAGACGCCACGCAGCCAGTGTGTCACCGGCCTAAGTTACCCTCCTGCCATCCGCCTGTAGTGATCCCGCTTTCCAGAAAGCCACATTGCTACATTATTTCTCTCAACTGTGTTATTTTTACAAAGTAGGACAAAATGGTCACAGAAAAAAACTAATATTGTTTAATTAAATTATATAATGAATACAGACACAGACTGACTGTCTCAACACTAAACATCTCCCCCCGAAAAAATGTCTGATAGAAGGCATTGAACTTATATGGCATTTCAACCAGCTTTCTTCCCCTTGCACATACACACTTTTGCATGAAATTTTCCTGGACAGTCAGTCGGCTCTTGTGTGTATGCCCTCCGTAACTAAAAAAAACTTCGACTAGTGTGTATTTTACCCTGCATTAAAACCCACCATCCAGTGAAATTAGCATTAGATTATCCGTTGCTGTTACAGAAAGTGATGAAATGGTAACTTTTGTCAGTCCCCGCTTTCTCTGCACCAATAGAGAGAGTTTTTAGTCGGGGTGGATTGATCATGAGACCACATCATGCTTGGTTGGGTAGCAAGATGGTCTCCTCACTTATTTTTTTGAAAAGTAATTATGCCCATCTTTAATCTTCACAACATCTAAAGTGCACATAATCCAAGACATTTTCAGGATATTAGCAGTCATTAGTTAAGCTTCAGGGTTAAAAGTTATGTAAAAGCTGTTACAGTTGAACATTTACAGGTATAGTGGTACAGTAATGTTACTTGTACTAGAAGTGTTATGTGGAATTACAATATAGTCGTACAGTAATCTTATGTGTACTAGAAAGGTTATATGGATGTGTATAGTGGTACAACGATGTTATGTGAAAATGAGCACTTAATATTGACAAGTAACAATTCATAATTCTAATAAAATTACCTTTACACCACATACTATGTGGCCCTTTTACCCTTTATTGTTTCCATCATACATTTTACATACTCTTGAAGATTTCTTTAGGTCTTGTCTCAGACCCAATCTCTCTGGTCTCGGTCTTGACTCGGACTCGAGCCTTTCTGAACTCGGTCTTGACTCGGACTCGACCCTTTCTGAACTCGGTCTTGACTCGGACTCGACCATCTCTGGACTCGATCTGGACTCGGACTCGAATGAGCCGGTCTCGACTACAACACTGTTTTTACATCACAACTCAACACAAGCTTAAACATTAACAATGGTTAATCACAGTGATTTAATATGAAAAAAGTAAATTAATGTTGACTACAATAAGAAATTAATACATAAAGGTAAAGTACATAAAATAGATAAAGATTAATGTGAAGAAAGAGGTCTGTAACTCATCCAGATGTTGTGCCAAAGTGTTTAAATCCTGAAAAATGTGTATTAATTAAACACTGCATCCTGTTGCACAAATGGTAAGACAAACACACTGTTATTCATACACTGGGTTCCCGTGAAGTCTATTCAACTTTATATAAAGCTATGACGATGAGACCAGTGTCAGCGCTAAGTGGGCTAGACATTAAGTGGGCTAGACAGCGCTAAGTGGGCTAAGCTAGGCTAGACATTGGCCACCCAGCAAAAATAGGGTAATGAGCAGAATTCTTTCTTAATTTTAGCCAAAATATGGGACATTGTGGCTAACATAAGACAGCTGCATTTTTGGTATCACTATCTGTATTCGTAGCATCTGCTGGCTTACACTGGTCATGTTAATGAGTGTCTAAATGACTAATCTTACTTCCAAGTTAAGCATGCAAGGCTAGTTAACTGAAATTAAACAATCAACTGCACAAACCTCTGCCGTGACTTGAACCGTGGTCGCATGCTGTTGATGTAACATCCAGATAGGCATGCCGACAGTGGGTTATGATTGGTCGATCGATAGGCTCAAATCTGATTGACTATAAGAGTGTCCCGCGTATTCTTATTTTGTGCACATGAATTGGGATATGCATTTGTGCATCGTGTCTTTCGCGTTAATTATTATTTAGTCTAATCTGCTTCCATATTTTTGAGCTAAAATATTTACCTTAAGTAATGTATCCCCTAATTTTAAGTTAATATTTCAATTATTTAAAAACACTTTTACATATTTAACGCTCTTTGATATTGCATAATGGTCACAATAACATGTAGGTAAATAAACAAATACATTTATTTATCTTCATTTATTTTATAAATTATACTTATAGCCAAGTATATGTGGTTGTATGATTGATTGTTAAAAAACTTTTTGGGATTTAAAAGAAAATGCATTACATGCTTTAATAAAATAAATGTAATGCGTAAAATTAATCTGTATTCCAATAAAACATAGTTTAGGTGTTGTACGAATAACTGTATATGGAATGCAAAAAATAAGACACCGAGCATGTATGCACAGCTGTCATATTTCATATTCAGCCCACATGCAGGTATGACTATACACTTAACAGTCTACATCTCACTCGCTGCCACATTGATTTATATCTTAATCATAAATAGGGAGCTTTTAGCTTGTATTCCAAAGTGATGTTGAAGAAAATCATCTAGAGAGAGACCATGTGCAGGGCTGAAAGATGCCAGATCCGCTTAATATCCATGAGGGGGAGATAAATCATATAGTCTCTTAGCTCTAAGTGGTTTGTTAGCTGCGCGAATAAATATCTGACACACGGAGTAGAAAGGCACATAATTTAATGAGACTGTGTCACCCACTTGAAAAGATGACAGATTGTGTAGCTGAAACCAATGGCAGTGTTTGATGCTCTGGTCTGTTTTCTTCTAAGGAGCAGAATTATGGTCTTAGCGCTCGACAACAAAGAAATGTGACATCTTTTATATAAACAAATTCAGGCAGCTGTAGAATGTTATGTGGTCACACATCATCTGTGTTGAAACAATCTGACCGTGCAATATACAGGTCCATCTGCCTGAAAGAATCTTTCCTGATAGTAAAACTGTCTTTAGCTATATGAAAAAAATCATTCTAAAAGTTTTTTTTTTTTTTTTTAAACATTATTGTTATTTTTGCAGTGTGGAATCTGCTATTGTTTTAAATTTTGAAAAATTATAGTTATCGCCCTTGGTGCGAATGGGCTTTTATTAATTATTTTCCATATCATTCTTGCACAGGTGTTTTTCCCATATTTTGAATTACGGATTATATTGTGTTGTGTTTTAAGGTAAACTTACCGTAACCTTAATGAAAAATTTACACTTGGATATAGGACATCTTACAAGAGCAGAGAGATAAAAAATAATGTTTTTCATAAACATTTTTGTAATTACTGGTTAAAATCACCTTCAAATCCTGATAGCAATAAATGAATAAAGTGTTCTAAATGATTAAACTGTATTGATAGATTACATATCTTCTGTAGAAGTCTCAGGAATGTTCATAAAATGTTCAAATGCAGTGATAGGATGTCCCTCCTTGCCTCTCAATAGCGTAGCCAATGGGTGTATGTCGAACAGCACTTGACCAAACCCAGAAAACAAGTAAAAGTGATATCTATGGTGTTTTAATATAATCAGTTAAAATAGCTAGCTGTTTTTATTGTTGAGATTTTCTTAAAAAAAATTATAGAAATGTTAGTGAAAAGAATAAAAATAAACTTTTAGATATCACTCCGCATGTGATGGACATTAGTTATGATCATCTACTTCGAAGGCATCTTGAGTAAAACTGCTTGATTTTTAAACTTAAAGTTAAAAGTATTTCTAATGTTACACCTTTATAGACCCATTAGAAATTATATAAATATGTATGTGTGTGTGTTTACCTTAGTTCTGGGGTGTATTCGAGAAAACAAGACTAACCCAATGATTAACCCAAAACTTGATTGAGCCACGGCTACGAGTACATTCATTCACGCAGCGTAAACAGGACTTCTCGAGAGAGAGCGAATCTATCAAGAAACGCGCCAAATAAAATCAGCTTCTTCTTTTCTTTAATAGCGAGTTACCTTCTTAGTTAATATCGCCGCCTAATGGGTGGTTGTGCAAAATATATACATGAACTAAGATATGAACTAACAATGTAACTCATAGTTAGTTTAATGTTTAACATTTAATCCGTTTTTATTACTGTGAACAACTTGGATTGTAAAAATAGTCTGTGCTTAAAAGATAATATAGCTTTATAGGTAGATTTTTCTATATATTATTTATATATATATATATATATATATATATATATATATATATATATATATATATATATATATATATATATATATATATATATATATATATATAAACCTTTGAATGCAGATCCACAATGTGTGAGATAAGAATACAATAGGCCTAAATAAATCATAGTAAAATAAACATTGTTTTAGTTTGTATTATTGCTTTATTAAGAATTCAAGAACTATCAATGTAAATAATGATAGTTAGCAATATTTATTTTTCTAATTTTATTAATAGTAGTAATAACAAATAAATAAAACTAAATTAATAACAAAAAGGGCAATTAGATCTGCCATCTGCCCCAATTTGTTCTGCCTAGGTTTTACTGAAATAATGCATATACAGTTATATGGCTGGTAAATTTTCAGTGAAAAATGTTCTAGGACCTTACTATGAACATATCTTCATGTGATATTGAAGAAAATGTTGATAAAAATACCCTACAATGTTAGTTATTTTATCCGATTGAAGGTGGTTATTTCAGTATATGAATAGAGATGAAAGTTTCTTTTATTTTAACCATTTCAATAGTCAGTCAAAGGTGTGTTTTTTTGTTTTTTTTTCACAGACCCTCCACAGATCTTGTCCCAATCTACTTCCAAGGAGACTGTGTAGTATGTTAAAACACTGAGTGCTGAGTTGTTGACCGGTTACTTAGACAACAAGAAATGACAATTAGCTGTGAACTAACATGAAGACCCTGGGTTTGCACTGCTTAGTTCCGGTAATGTTCAACTGCAAGAATGTGCTGCGTTATGTTGCCATCACAAATCAAACAGCTCCATTCCTTGTTTCATTAGTTTGTCTTGTCTGAAACCTGCAATAACCTTGTTTCCAGGCAGCACTTCTTTATAATCCTGACAAATAATATATGTGCTGCCATATAAAACCATGGGCTGAATTGTGTTCCTGAATGGCATGGTCTCGGTAAGAGACATGTCACATTTCCTCTCCGTGAAAAGCCATTAACAATACTTGTCAGGTTGGTAAAACTTTGAAACCTTCAGGAAATCCTTTTAAATGTGTTTTATTGGTCAATGAGACAAAAGAAGCACTTGTTAGGCACTTCTTATTGTTGAATATCTAGTCAATATTTAACTAATACTGAAGTATTTTCTATACCCCATATCCACCATCAGAATAGCATTTACTCATGTGTAATGCAGCTTTAGAGTCAAAACAAATGCCTCTGTTTCGTAAACTTTCTTTCCATAAAACCACAGGGGGACTCAGTGCTGGGCTACGGAACATCTATTGAGAGTCATAAAGAGCTCCATTGTCGTGAAAAAGGCAAATAGTTTGGAAAGGACTCACTAAAGTCAATGACATAATGCTAGTGGGTATGAGAGCTTGCTCACAAAGAATCAAGATGTAGATGGTTTGTGCACAACCTGTGCCATGCCAGACTACAGGTGGACCAGAGAAGCGTCAGACTAGGATTATTTCAGCTCAGGATCAGTTCCAGATGTGCACGGTTTGCATTTATAAATGGCCTCCAGACAAACGCTCTTTATTAAGCCGATTACCTCCACGTGGGATAAATTTGTTTCCGCACTGATTAGCTAGAAACGCTCCATGTTTACAGCAACATGGGTAGCGGTAGTGCAGGCTAACGTTTTTTTGTTGTTGTTGACAATATGAGGGACGATTGTGCTGGTTTTGTCAAATTCCAGCTCTGAGGTCTGTAGTTACTGCATAGGCCCACATGTTTGAATACGATCCAGAGCACCACGTATTCCTACTCTATAAACCAGTTGACACTGCTTGACGCAAAATCACATCATTCTTGCTTGCTTTATTCTGAATATTCCTCGGGGTGTTGTATGGAGCGGCGCAAGTATTGCAAATAACTGCCCACTTTTCCAGATTTATTTCAAACAAATGTCAAAAGCGACTAGTTTTCAAGGTCACGTCACAAAAAGATAAATATTAGATCTACATTTTCCATATCAGTCAAAATGGCACAGCTACATGTTATACATAATATACATTTAAAATGTAAATTCCTAGTTAAATATTTACGAAAAGCGCACATTTGAGATTTGTAGACAAATGTAATTGGGGATTTTTCCAAAGACTGTCGCTACATTCCAAACGGGATTAATCAGCTTTGGAAGAACAATCATTGTCGTTGTATTGAAGGGTTGTTCTAAACTAAAGTGCTCAAAACTGGCCCCTTCAAAGGCCCCTTCCAAATGAAGGATTTTGAAGGGGGTAACTGATGGACACTTTGTTCACACGATTCTTTGCACTTATTTAAATGTGTGATGATGATGCAGAAGTGTGTTCTAAGGAAAGGGATTTTCTTTTTGAGTATGTGTCAATTGAATATTTATATCAATAAATGTATATGTACTTAAAATGTATACTTAACATAACTACATGTAAAGTTGGAGTTTGGTTAATCTTTAAACATCTTTGGTAACAGGTAAAATGCAAGATTTTCACTGTATTATGTAAAGAACAAAATATTAATTCAAGTGACATTTATTTTAAGGAAATATAACTCAAACAGGCTTCACAAAAATACATTTGTTTGGTTGCATTTATACAAAAATGGGACAGAAAGTGTTTTGGCGCTTGGAGTCCTGGTTGCTAAACTTTGTTAAACATCTTAGTTAACGTAATGAACTACACCTGTGGTTACTCTAGGACACTTGTGTGAACTTAAAAGGGAACAAACTTCATACATCCAATGAAATCACCTTGAGACCACTTGGTTAACCAAGTGACATTCATACTTTTGTACACTTTCTTTTAACCCCTCTTTCCTCTTCAAAGCAGTACGGTCACCCATGGATACAGAAGCCACAAATATCAAAATGGTACAGCTGTTACTGTGTCTTATCTTAAAATGATCGGAAAGTGTGTTTAACAACATATAGAAGGCTGAGAAATCAGTTACACCCCATAATCTTTTGGCACTGCATTGGTTTTCGAATGAGACCGAGTAACAATACAGGTGCCGAACGGTTTGGCCGTTCTGGGCGCATCTATTGAGTGCCAGCAGCTTGTGAGATCATCAGGGGAAATAAAACAAGCACAATGAAAAGGCCCAAATGATGGCAGTACCTGTTTTGAGGGGCACATCTGACTTTTATTAAAAGCACTTTGAGAGGAAATAATAACAATAATCATAATCAGGGCAAGATGTTCGCTGCCCTATGTTGCGTCACTCACACTAAAAGCTAAGTGGGACAATCTGGTTTTTGCAAAATTCTTGCGACTGAGGCTATTCACAGCGTTTCTTTGCAACCGAATTAATACTCAACACTTGACACAAAGAAACGTTACAGTTGTTAATATCTCTGATACGCTGATATGGGTGCTGTGCAAGTCTTCATCAAGCGCATCAATAACAACCTCACTGACTTTTTTCCAGGAGTCTCTCCCACAGTCTTATGTATAGGGGTATTAATAGCAAATGGGTTTTAAATACATAAATGTTAAGGGTCCTCATCAACATTATTCTGTGGCTTTGTTAACAAGGAACGATTTAATATAGACAGTGTAACTACATCCAAATCTTGGCATGAGCTACTAAGCGCAAATGATCACAAGGGAAGCTTTTTTAGATGCAAAATTATTTTCATATAGAGCTCTATTAAATTGAAATACAAGGACTACAGGACTGAAAGCACATTCATATTGATTAGTTTTGGCTTGATTTTTCCAATCTACTGGCAATGAATATGCAGGCTTTGTGTTATATTGAAGCAAGTTTTTGATGTGTATGTGAGTGCTGTATGTAAATAATTTAAAAATGTTGCAAAACAACTTGTGTTTCTTTCTTTTTTTTTACTGATATTGAGGGTTAAAAGCCAAAGCCGTACTGCTCTCTGGCCTGTTTGAATAGAGGTACATGCTTTCAATCACTCAACATGTTCAGACTCTTCTGTGTGGGGGATGCTGGTACTCCACAGGGGCTGAGGGCCTTGAGTTTGTCGATGAGAGGGAAAGAGAGAGGGCTTATCAGACACATTCCCAGCGTCCCACTGCAGCAGACACTGTCCATGGATTCAGTATGTTTGTTTTTCTTGAGAAGGTTTGGGAATATAGCAAATCACGGAAGCCTGTAATAGCAGTTCCTGTTTGTTTGTCAGATTCATTTGAAATTTGAGCTCTCCAGAACAGACTCATCTCATTTGTTTAACTATCCTAGATGGATTGATAATGTCTTCTTGGACAGGAATGTCATTAGAAAAGTCTGCATAATAATGATAATAATAATGAAAGAGAGTATTAAACATAATTGCAGTATATTGTATTTTCTCAAGTGAGTGATGAAAAATGTACATTATCCAACTAGTCTGATTGGTCAAGCTGTGCTCTGAGACACTTCATATTGTACATAAGCACTGGGACTTTTCACTTTTAAAGACACTCCACTTGTCTGTGATTTTTTTCACTTACTCTTTCAGATACGCCAGTATGTGGCAACAAGTTACAAAGAATGTCACTGATTCAGTCAATTTGTTCAAAACCACTGTTTCATTCAGGAAGAAAGCTTTAATGTGCAAATCACTGAATCACTCACTCAAACTATTTCATAAGCATTGATTTATTAAGTAATTCCTACTGCATTTTACCCAAACCTGGTAGCATCCAACGTAAAAACTACGTGGCAATATAAGAGAAAATGTTACAATATTTCATTAAGTTTTGGAGATTTGGACTCACTTAGCTTACACATTATTCATGATTATGGCTGGAAGTCACATTACATTTTCCAGTTCATCAGTGTGTAATTGAGCATTTTACTTCATTTGAGCTACAGTTATGTTGATTTTTGATCCAAAAACTCCCACAATTTCCACTTTGTGTTTAGAATAAAAGTTAAAAAGCCATTATCATTTCTCACTTTTGTTTTGATTTTATTCTGTTGTTGTTTAACCTAACTTTTTTTTTTACAGGACTGTTCTTGTAGTGGAAATTGTTAATGTAGTTACATGCATAGAAACCACTGATTCTTGTTCAAACCTTTTGTATTTACACATATAAAAGGTACACCTTCATTCTTTTCTTTTAAGAGTACATCAGTCAAGGGATGTAACCCCTGTAAAGGGATGAGAGGCAGTGGAAGTTAAGAGCTGTCAACCCTGAAGGCTTAGTTTTGTCTCGTTTTCAGGATCTTTGTTGGACACACTTTGGTGAGCACATATACAGACATTCAGCACAAAGTAAAGTCTGGGAAATGTCAACAAACAGTAGACTTCTCAATAGTTACTGGAAAGGCCACCACTACAGAGATGTTGTCAAGAATTTCACTGAAAGCGCCAGTGTCAAACTTGCAGGACCATTCGTTTGAAATGCAAGACCTTTGCACAATAGCAGACAAACACTTTTCTAAAAGCAATAAATACCATTTTTAAAGGTGACATCCTGACCTGGCAAAAGCTAGATCTGATGTTTGTTAAGATTTTGTTGAACATTACGGTATTAGTTTTATTCATATTGAAGAGTGTTATGAGATTAAATAAGGGAGATGTGAATGTGCAGATGTGTGTTTGAACAGAACTATGGGAACTCAGAAGGTCATGACAGCAAACAGCTCACATTTAATAGCTTGAATACTTTGGCAACATAAGATCAAATGACATTGCATGTGAAACAAGAATTTGATTTGTATTTGCTTGGTTAACTGCACTGAGGATCAACTTAAAAATGTTTCAGCCAAAGCTGGTAGGATCATTTTCACATATGGGTCAAACAAACAATGGGTTGCCATGATATCTTGACATCTTCACTTGAAGCCAAGTGCTCATGATGACATTTAACATCATTTGGCTGCATCATCTATTTTCACACCCAGTCATTGTGTCACGAATAAGCACAATGAAACATTTACTAAGGAAACTGGAAAACAAAAGAGGTGAGTAATATTATTCATTTTCAAGCTCACATTTTCAGATAATTTAAAGAGGTTTCATTTTCTCTCTGTACCTGCCTAAATGAACTTAAAAAAGCACCATGGAAATCGATGCTTGTGATTTCTTTCACTAAAGTAATGTATTTGTGTTGTACAAGACTGAGCCACATTACTTTATCTAGCTGCTGTTCAGGACATAAAGTAACAGTGATTGTTCTCTTGGTTAAAATATGTGACAGTTTTGCTGCAAAATCTCTTAATAAGTGTGTTTTTATGTGTCTGGACAAGCCCCTCTCCTCACAGCCAGATTGCCCTCATCATTAGACTTTTATTTGAGCTGGACTGAGTTGACTGGAGCTGCTTTCTCCGGTTCATTTACGCTCCTCATGAAGCATCACAAATCCAAGAAGATACATGTGTCGCCTTGTCTTCTACTTCTGACAAATCTATGGAAAAAGCTTTACTTCTTTAGAATTTTTTTTATACTGTATATATATATATATATATATATATATATTAGAGATGCATAATATATGGTTACCAAATAGATTATCAACCAGCACATATTTAGTCAATATAAAGGTCTTAACAGAAAACTTTATGTAACTATGTGATTTTGAAAGTTGAGATTGCTTCAGTCTCACTGCATGACTAGTTAAGATGTTGTGGATGCATATGGAATAGCTTGAATAATTCAGATTACATGAGATACTGCTGGAGACTGTTTAGGACATCACCCCATAAATATTTTTTTGTTCAGAAAACAAAAATATCCTCTTTAATGTTACTGTATGATCTGTGTCATGTAGGACATATTAATTTAGACTTTGTGTAAAAACAACACTTATCCAGGTGCTCATGGACACACCCCTATTCTGTAAAGAAAAATTAATATGACAGAAGTCTCTTAGGAGTTTCCAGCTCAACCTGACGTGCGGATGAAGAGAGGGAGAAGCACCTGTTTGAATTGGATCCGCTTCTCTTTTTAGCTTGTGTTATGTGAGTTCATCCAAATGTCTTATGCCACATTAGGTGAGGAATTCGTCTCTAACTTTATCAAGCAAATTACACCAGTAAAGATATGATATCATCAGAACTTGGTAGACTACTTTATATACACTTTGATGATATGCTGATTCCTTCTGGTGTGAGTGATTCTCACACATTTTGTTAGACAATGTATATACAGGTGCATCTCAATAAATTAGAATGTTGTGGAAAGGTTCATTTATTTCAATAATTCAACTCAAATTGTGAAACTTGTGTATTAAATAAATTCAATGCATACAGACTGAAGTAGTTTAAGTCTCTGGTTCTTTTAATTGTGATGATTTTCCTCACATTTAACAAAAGCCCACCAATTCACTAAATAAAAATTAGAATAAGGTGAAAAGTCAATTAGCTAATCAACTCAAAACACCTGCAAAGGTTTCCTGATCCTTCAAAATCCTTCTCTCAGTTTGGTTCAATAGGCTACACAACAATGAGGAAGACTGCTGATCTGATATTTGTCCAGAAGATAATCATTGACACCCTTCACAAGGAGGGTAACCCACAAACATTCATTGCCAAAGAACCTGGCTGTTCACAGAGTGCTGTATCCAGGCATGTTAACAGAAAGATGCACAACCAACAGAGAGAACCGCAGCCTTATGAGGACTGTCAAGAAAACTAGATTCAAGAATTTGAGTGAACTTCACAAGGAATGGACTTATGCTGGGGTCAAGGCATCAAGAGTCATCACACACATTCGTGTCAAGAAATTTGGGTACAGTTGTCGTATTCCTCTTGTTAAGCCATTCCTGAACCACAGACAACGTCAGAAGCATCTTACCTGGGCTATGGAGAAGAACTGGACTGTTGCCCAGTGGTCCAAAGTACTCTTTTCAGATGAGAGCAAGTTTTGTATTTCATTTGAAAACCAAGGTCCTAGAGTCTGGAGGAAGGGTGGAGAAGTTCATAGCCCAAGTTGATTGAAGTCCAGTGTTAAGTTTCCAAAGTCTGTGATGATTTGGGGTGCAATGTCATCTACTGGTGTTGGTCCATTGTGTTTTTTGAAAACTGAAGGTCTTTCTTGTTTACCAAGAAATTTTGCAGCACTTCATGCTTCCTTTTGCTGACCAGCTTTTTTAAGATGCTGATTTCATTTTCCAGCAGGATTTGGCACCTGCCCACACTGCCAAAAGCACCAAATTTTGGTTAAATGACCATGGTGTTGGTGTGCTTGACTGCCCAGCAAACTTACCAGACCTGAACCCCAGAGAATCTATGGGGTATTGTCAAGAGGAAAATGAGAAAAAAGAGACCAAAAAAATGCAGATGAGCTGAAGGCCACTGTCAAAGAAACCTGGGCTTCCATACCACCTCAGCAGTGCCACAAACTGATCACCTCCATGCCATGCCAAATTGAGGCAGTAATTAAAGCAAAAGGAGCCCCTACCAAGTATTGAGTACATGTACAGTAAATCAACATACTTTCCAGAAGGCCAACGACTCACTAAAAAAAATATTTTTAATGGTCTCATGAAATATTCTAATGTGTTGAGATGTTTGTTGTGAATTGGTGGGTTTTGTTAAATATGAGCTCATCACAATTAAAAGAACCAAAGACTTAGACTACTTCAGTCTGTATGCATTGAATTTATTTAATACACAAGTTTCACAATTTGAGTTGAATTGCTGAAATAAATGAACTTTTCCATGACATTCTAATTTATTGCAATGCACCTGTAAGTATTAAAAGGGAAAGCTCACCTAAACTGACCCTTGTTCCAAACCTGCAAGACCTTCATCTATCTTCGGAACAAAAATTAAGATATTTTGATGAAATCTGTGACCCTCCATAGACAGCAACACCACTACCATGTTCAAGGCCCAGAAAGGTAGTAAGGACATCATTAAAATAGTCCATGTGACATCAGTAGTTCAAAGGTAATGTTATAAAGCTATAAGAACACTGTTTTGTATGAAAAGATAACAAACTAATTTACTCAATTTCTTCTCTTCCGTTTCAGTCTTCACCACTGGTTCAAGAGTGTCAGGTTCAAAAGCCGGTGTTCTGACGTCAAACCCTTATGCGCTGGACCTTGTTTACAAGCAGAGGAAGATGCACACTCTACATAAAACAGTCCGAAGATTTTGACAGTGAAGATGACTTGCAAAACTTACTTATTTGAACCAGAACATACAGATGATGAATCCTGCATCAGCAGCACAACAAGTATGCGTCATATTACTCTCCTGAACCCGTGGTGAAGACAGAAAAGAGAACAAAATAAATTATTGACTTGTTATTTATGTTTTATTTGTGCACAAAAAGTATTTTCATAACTTCTATATATATATTTTCTTACTACTTTTCTGGGCCTTAAACATGGTACAGTAGTTGCATTGCTGTCTATATGGATGGTCAGAAAGCTCTTGGATTTCATCAGAAATATCTTAATTTGTTTGATGAAAGATGAACGAAGGTCTTACAGGTTTGAAACAACACGAGGACTGACAGAATTTTCATTTTTGGGTGAACTATCCCTTTAAGTACACTTTATTATGTCTGTATATAAAGCTTTTTTTATACAAAATTGTAATATGTGGGTGAAACAGCTAATGACTGACCCTAGTTCCTAAAATATCAATGTTTTTTATTCAAATATTAGCAGATTTATAAAACTATTCTATGTAAAACATTATTTGAATTTTGTAAAAGTTTATTTTAAACTTTAAATCTTTGCATAAAACTTTGCACTAAACAATAGATAGATAGATAGATAGATAGATAGATAGATAGAGAGATCAGCATTAGTGATATGTTGAATTAAACCTAAGGAATAATGAGAACACAGTAGAGGTGCAATTCTGTGTCATCAAAATACATGAAGACGTACACTGCAACAGTTCACTTTCATACTCTTTCCCCGATGTGACTGGAATGCAAATATCCAAAGACAGGTACCAGGAGACCTCGTGAGCTATGTTTTAAAGAGTTTAGTTTCATGTTTTGAAAATATTTAACACATACAGAGTGCATTCTTCAATCCACCCCTGACAGTGCTGAATGTTTGGCCTTGTTGTACAGCAGACACCCCCTGTTGTTTCGTTCCTCTTCCTCTCAGAGCAATCTACAGTATGGGGTAACACATTTGGCAACATTCCTGTTTCCTTTTAAAAGAGGCCATGGCAGCGAACATACGCATGTAAAAACAAACTCTCAGGGACAGGTTAATAGGACCCACAGTCCTCATAGGGATTAGAAGAGGCACCATGCCCTCACGTCTGGAAGTCAAGTAGTCCACAGTCCAACATTCAATAATAGCCCATACCGGCAGGCATTTGATTTTAGTAACCAAACCCGAGATACGGACACCTAGTAAATGAAAGAGATGTTTTTAAAGCAGTTGAACAAGACTCTATAAAATTCCCTCATAATCGACATGTAAAACACATGGTGATTTTTATACATAGAAAAATGTTCCCTTCAGCATTCATATCTGTCACCTACGTGCAAATCAGTAACCCAATAGGCCCCAACCAGGAGTTTAGAAAAATGGAAGTCCACTTGAGTCCAAATAAAATGAAGAATGTGACATTGTAAAAGTAATGATTTTCGGAACAAAATAATAACACGACCCAAGTCTATTACTTCAAATTGTGCTGCAGACATTCCACTAAACTTCCTTTCACCTCCGAAGAGCCTCCTTTCCCCTGGAGGACACATTAAAAATCCCTCCAAGTCGTTAGGGGTTTGTTGAAATCCAAAATATTCCATTTATTAAAGCTTTTAAATGAGATGGAAATGTGAAGTGTAGAGTAATGTTATAAATGGGGTTTGTGACTTAATTAAGTGTAGCGAGGCTTGCCTCTGGGCAGTGAATGGCTTAATGGCTTGGTATGAGAGTGTGACTGAATGCCTGCATTTCTTCACACTGCTAACTGAATTAGTCAGCAATTAGTATTAGTGGATTAGGCCATCTCACAGTCCAGGCTAACAAGGAACATTCCCAGAACTTTCTTTTAAAGGTATGTTCTTGCAGTAACATTAATGGTACGTTTTAAGGTATCACACTCGGGAAACATTCTCAAAACATAAGCAGGAAACCATTGTTCATGAATCTGTTATACTGAAATTTAAGAATGACTATGGAATGGTTTGGCCATTCTAGTTTTAAATCAGTACATCTGTTAATGAATCAGCTAAATAAGTCAGAAATCATGGAGCCCTCTCCATATGTACATGTGCTAAGAATGTTTTCCAAATGTCCTCATTAAAACGTTTTTTATAACCTAATTAGAAAGGTTTTTGCACTTCAATGCAAACTTTTGCTTTATTTGAGTTAGAAAAATATTCTCAGGACACATTTATTGTACAGCTATATTTTGGAGCAGTAACGCAATGATACGTATATGTATTAGCCTTGTTCTTTGTTTCTAATGACACTTTTGAGAATAAAACCATCCAAAAAAAGGATTGAGAGTTACGGTTCTCCAATATAATGAGGAGACCGGTCCAAGCAGGGTTTGTCCTAGAATTCCTGTGGTCTGTACAGCAGATAGACTTAAGCAAAGAGATGAGTAGCTCTCTGTTTAAACATCCTCCAAATGGCATTCTCTGACGTCCCACGGCCGAAGAGAAACACTACATGTTGACACTGCGTGTGCGGTAGATGCGTTTACGTCAGAGATTCTCTGCTTCTTTTTTTTTTTCACCTCTTCTGCAATTCTTTGTTTGTTTGAATGGTCTATTATTGCTTCCCATTGTTTGGTCCTGTCTACATTCTGTCCTTAGTAGAGAGACGGTGGGTAGACAGAGCGGTGTGAGGTCTTCCAATACAAAGTATTTCTCATGTCTCAAATAATCAGGTTCCAAATTTCTAATTATCTGTAAAGGGAATGGTAGGCCCATTTGATACAGATCTGTTTATTGGATCATAGTGTGAACAGCCACAAAGTGCATTTACTCTTATTTAAAAATGAACAAAAAATCAAATATAATAAATTCAAAAAATGAAAATAAATTAGAAATGTTTTTTTTTTTCACTCTTTATTTTGGTTACCTCTTTAGTATGAGCATTTGGTTTAGATTTGATGTGTTTTATTATGTATTATGGAAAAGACCAGAAGGTCAGGAAGCCTCTTGGATTTTATCAAAAATATCTTAATTTGTTTTCCCGAAGATGAACGAAGTTCTTACAGGTTTGGAACGACACAAGGGTGATCCATTAATGACAGAATTCTTGGTGGAATTATGCCTTTAATTAACCTCTTGTATATAAAAGCAATATCACATTTGCCATAATGCTAAATATCAGAATATTTGCAGTTGAATCTCAGCAGCACTGATTCAGTATTCCAGCATGATTTATCTGATACAAGAAAATCAGACTAGACATGGCACAGATATATATATATATATTTTTTTTTTCACGTCGTCTGCTATGTGGTGAAACAATACAGCTGGGAGTACCTCAATGTAATAAGGAATTTTTAGTGTCCTTAGAGTCTTTAAACTGGAAAAAAAGGAGGAAAAACAGGATATGAACAGGTCAAGTGGAAAACCCTCATCCCTGAAGTGATTCAAACACGGGAAGAACGACCATGAATATTTAATGACTGTACTATTCCAAAAACTTTCTTTCCCCCATTAATCACAGTAAATTTTTCTCCAGTGCTCCCTATAGTCTTTCAGTTGATTGTATTTTCCACTATTAATGCAAACTAAGTGAGAGATGGGAGTGTGATATCATTATCTAAATTCTGCACAGTTTGTTTATTGATAATACTATCGGAACTGATCTGTGATAAGAAAATCCACTGTGGATACACCCAAGCAAATAACAAGATGATGAAGAAAAAAAAATAACAAGATGATTTGCCACAGAGGCCGAGTTGTTGACACTAGATAAATGAGACATGACTCCTTATATTTTCCCTCTTTGGCAAGACATTTCTCCGCCTGTGAGCAAGATAGCACATTTGGACCACTGCGTCAAAATTACAACCATGACTATCTTAATTGTGTCCGTTGGGAATCAAAGGAATTAAAGTATGGCTTAAGTTATGGCATTGCATAATGCTTCAACCACACAGCCATTTGCAGCAGCACACCGAGGGATCATGTCGGCGCCCAGGCGGATTCAATCCTCCTAGGCTGCCGGAAATGTAACTTTCTGTCCTGCTGTGTAGCAGGAAATCTGGCTTATGTAAGTGACAATGTACCACTTATTTATTTAACTACACACCGAATAAATAAATACTTGGGCATGAACTACTTATTTGAGTTTTCCTGTGTTTTATCTTAAAGCTTTCACAATGGAAAAAATTGTCCATTACAATGTAGTAACAAGCACACACTACAACTAAATTACAGTGACATTAAAATTGTATTCATCTGAAGTAAATTTCACGACAGTGGATAATTGAGACACAAGTTGGTTACACAAAAATCTTGTCCACTGTACAATACAAGTACATGGAAATCATGCATTGTACAATACAAGAGATGTAAAAATAGGGCTTTTTTTTCTGTACACTGGCAGAGTGAGTAGATCACAGCTGGCATTTTTCAGTTTATTATGGGAGCCAAGCTATATCTCAACATGGGGGATTGTATATCTCTCTATATCTCAACAAAAGCTCCCTCAATGCCACAAAACATTACAACACCTCTGCTTTTGGGGAATATGTCTGTATTGAGTATAGAGATTTTCAGAAACATGTTGTTCCAGACACATAAGTCATTCATTCATCTTTGGAACATATATCAAGATATTTTTGATGAAATTTGAGAGCTTTCTGAACCTGCATAGGCAGTAACACAACTGAAACATTAAGGAGCAAGGTTGCAAGGACATCGATAAAATTGTTCATGTGACATCAGTGGTTCAACCTTAATTTTATGAAGCTATGAGAAAAAAAATTGTGCACAAAGAAAACAAAAAATAAATATTTATTCAACAATTTCTTCTGTGTCAGTGTCAGACTTTGAGACGTTCATGACGATCCGTGAAAGTACCATAAAGCTGTTGTGAACATGCTTCGAAGACTCTTGGATTTTGAAGCTCCCGGATTTCATCAGAAATATCTTAATTTGTGTTCCGAAAATTAATGAAGGTCTTACGTTTTTAGAACGACATGAGGGTGAGTAATTGTGAGTAATGATTATGATTATATTCGTTTCAAACTGAAAACAACCAAAGGCATTCTAGCAGAGTTGTCTCTGCTGTGAACATGCACTGTTGGGGGACAGCAAATACTGGGAATATCTGTCCGCTGCATGGCGAGATTGACCAATCAGTATCAAGTATTCCAAAGAGCAGTGTGGTAATGGCTGACACATTCCAATACCCTTAGGCACATTTAAACACAACTGACTACCCAAACAACTCATCTGAGCGTGAAACTAAATCCTGGCAAACAACACTCCTTGTGAACAATAAGTGTTGGTCCAGGCTGGGCAGATTTACGAGGTGGCGTGGACAGTCAGGTCAAGGGCACCTCCAGCTGACCTCAGGGACGTTCTGCTCAATGGGGTCCCGCAGCCAGCAAGAAGGGCAGTATAAGCCCCAGCAGAGAGGGGAGAAGTTATCAGCAAGCTCACAACATTCCTCTGTGTTCTCCAGCTAACATGAGCAGCCATGTCTGCATCTAAGCTTTGTCCTAACAATGAAACAGCCGATATGAAATATGAAATGTGATCTAGTCAAAATACTGCCAACAGCACTTTGATCAGGACACAATAAAAGACACGAGTCAGGTTTTTGAGTTTTACAGTTAACAATACTACACTAAAGGCTTATTTTTCTTGAACTACAGACGTTTTATATTTCTCAGATGAATTTGCCATTCAAAGCCATGAGTCATGAGTAATAACAGACACGTAAGTATTTTCATATGAGTAATCTGCAAAAATATTTACTAAGCAATAAATATGGTGATACATGAGCCAGATATTCATGTATAAGAAAGCATTTGTGAGAAGAGTTCTGTGTATATAATTTTTTTTCTTGAATCTGCACGCCGAAGAGGAAAGTGTGATCAAACAGAATCTTCCATAAAATAGAATGTCTGATGTCTGTTTTATCATTACAGTCAGCAAAGCAACATTTCGTCTCATCCCCATTCTTGATTCCTTGACCACCTTTGGGGTTATACTCATTAATCATGAATGAGGTCCTGTTTTGATCTATCTTCACTTCTGTGGCAGCTTCACCAAACTGACCTCAAATGTAAGCAGAACATATCCATGCCAAAGACAACTGCAACCATTATTAAACTGACACTCACTGGACATTCCACGGAGCCAGCCAGGATACCAACACATTTTCGGTTTTCTCCTTCAGCTTTGAAGGAATGACAGAATGACAGTACATTTTGGTAGAAATGCACCACAGCGAGAACACTTTCGCCAGGGTGAAGTCAAAGTGGACTCGTTTTTCTTCTGACGTGTTTGAGATGAATGATTTTATCCTTGCCAGAGGGTCAAGAGGAGTGAGTCTGGCCTATAAACTTCTCAATATCATTTGTCCATTGTAAAGATAATTCAACTGTAGACAAATTGGCAAGATTCTGCCTTAGTTCACAGCCAAAGCGGGTTCCAGCCAATACCATCCCTGTCACGGACAGGAAACTCAAGGCGCCCCGTAATCAATATGCATTTCACATCTCAATGGAAGAACAAATTCCTTCCATGAAACTGAATCCGTTATATTAGCCACCATGGAGTAAAACAACAGAGGCAGAGACATCCATCAAAACTGGGCTGAAAGGGTTTCCTCATGCCTTATTCTCTCCTGTAAAACCCACGCCGGTTTGATATTAGCCCAAAGATGAGCTACACGCCCCAGCATATTTCCATGTCCAGATGGAAACATAACCTGAAACTCAGGCGCTGCAATATGCAATGCAATACTCAATGACAGGAGAACCAGTCCAAGAACCACAGACACCAATGTTCAATCGCCAGGCTCAAAGCAGACCCTTCAAATGGAAGCAGATGTTGGACTTCTGATGCATCAGTGACCTAAAGTGCTCCAAAACTAGTAAACTTGTGTAACACGCCTGCCCAGCCTCTCGTTTCCATGATATTCTGCATATTCCTCCATCCATCATAAAAGCATCAAAGTGATAAACAGGAAATCTCAAGAAGATGGAGGCTGCATGGATGATTCAAACCTCCTCCAGTTATCGGGGACATTCAACCAGTTCCTATTTTGTGGACAGATGGTCGCACTGTGTTTGTGCTTTCATCACAATGATTGCAGACCAAAGCACAAGTTGCAGCACATTTTACTGAACAAATGAATTTGATTCCTTAACATCGCTCAGTTCAGTGTGTTCAAAATATCTATCACACTCTGATAGGAAAGGAAATTCTCATGCATCAGCGTTGTTTGATGCACTGCCAAGACTTTTGAAACAAATTCCTTTCCTATCAACAACTAACATGTGATGGAAAGAACTTCACATTAGTAAGCCACAAACATGCTGTCTGGTATCAGAATTGGGAAAGGGTACAAAGCAGAATTTACAACCTTAACTGTATCAAATGGAAATTTGTACTCTACAATGGTCAGTCCGTTTTAAGAACTTTGTGTCATCGTTAAAAACATTGAGAAGTTGAGAAGATGGTTTTCTTGTCCAAAAACTAGCAGCAGAAATACAATTTCAATAGACCATCGGTGCCACCTAGTGATAACTTTCTATTGGGCAATTTTGACAAATATGAATGCATGGTCCATTTTAACCTAAGGAACTTTTCTGTATTAAACACAAAACAATGGAAGATGAAAATTAACTGATATGAAATCTAGTATGAAATCATACACACCACACCAAGCTCAGGCCTACATACTGTGGCCACTGGCCATCAATAAAATGTTTCATTTTATTGTGATCAGTTTTACACACTTAACATTAGCTTTACACTAACAGGTGTACATAACATAACTCATGATTTTAGAAGAAGGAATTAGTGACTGCCATTTTTCAAGTTGGGAATGAAAAGCTGTTTCACTCAGAACATGAAATGATTACCTCTCAGGAACTAAAATGAACCTTGGTGGTTGCAGGTAATCTCCATAGTAACCACCACCTGAAATGCAAGCAGTGAAACAGAAAAAGAAATATTCTTTTCTAAGGCAGAGCTTTATGTTCAAACCTTAGGATGCATTTGATTGATGCATATAGATTTATAGTTTATGTACAATTATTGCACAAAATGTCTTAATGCAGAAATGCTGTTTAGTTAACCAATTCTGAAATATGGTTGTTAATATATACACACACATACAGTATAAAAGTAGATAATTTTTTTAAATGTTTATTCACAGTATTAACCTCTGCATCTCAAAAAAATGAGCTTGCACTGTGGTTACCTCGTACTGAAACTACCCCAATAATGCTCGCTTTGCACGCAACACTATAAACCATATTGTCTCAAAGACGTGCTGGCAATACAGTGACTACCATGATTTAAGAGTGATTTAATTTAGACAGCAAATGCAATTGATGCAAGATGGCTCTTCTGGACAGTCGAGTGAAAGGGCTGTTTTTATTCTGGAGTCTGGTCTATGTTTGAGTGGGTGTACGGACCATTATAATTCCTGCTCCCACGCGAACGTGAGCAAATTACACACAAGCACTCAGGACTGGACACAACAAGCATCATAAAGAGCCAAACGCCTTCATTTTAAGTCATCCATTACAGCTTTGTTTATTGACAGAATCACAACAACTTCCAGTTTAAAATATGCACTTTACCATGATATAGGGAACAAAATATAACATGGTTAATATTTTTATACTAAAAAAAAAGCAAAAAAACACAAGACTAAAGAATCCAAACCAAAAAAAGCCTTTATTATGTAGGCAGAATATGAGAACAATGCAGCTATTGTACTATTAAAATAACAATCACCCAGTCAAGACTTACTATTCACGCACAACATTTAACAGCAGACAACTGGATATTAACAATAACAAAAACTGTCTCTTCAAACTGAACATTATACATATAGCACAAGTTGAAACAGGAAACATTTTGTTAAAGTCCCTGTTTACCAAAGCAAGGAACTCGAAAAAGAACCAGACAACCATTCACTGCACAAAGAGCTCTTACAATCTTCTAATTGCATCATCGATGTCCGACATTTGTTCCTTCAGCTGATTCCACTGCTCAGGATTCAATGAAATGCCTGAGGGTAATTCAATACAATTGATGCAACAAAACTACTATGGCACAATAATAAAACGTAATACACACAGGATCGTTCTACCTGCACTGAAAGAGATTTATTTGACCAAGAGGTCAACGTAGAATGGCACAAAAATACATCAAATGAATTGGAGAAAAATAAATGGCCCCATAATTACCTTTTTTTCCAGGTTTCATCTCACCAGCTTGGTCCATCCAATACTCTCGAATGTCAATCAAAACCTTGCCTTTGAAATCTCTGACACTGACGTATCTCAGCTTTCCAATCTTTCACATATCAAAACATGAATGAGCCACCAGGGACAGTGAATAATAGCTCTAAAATCAAATACTAAACTTGAATTATTATACTCCATTAATTTTTTTTTTTATCTAAAACAGAAGGAATTGCTAGTTACTGATATCCTTGTATTGAATTTACATAAACCGGAATAAAAAGAACCTGATAGAAGATGTGTTACTAATCCAAAGGAAATGTAGAGGTGCATTACAGATCAATAATAATAATATATATGATATTATAAACTGATGTTAATCTTGTTGCCAGCAAGATTGTTTTCCATGTTTCAATGCACTATTGCTCCTTATGAGCTCTTAAAACTACTCTGCAAGATAATTTAAATGTCAGATCAATATAACATGTCCATGCATTTATTTATTTGGTAAGCAGTTCTACCACATAAGGGATAATCTATAATCATTTGGTCATTAATAAACCCTGATAGGGCGGTCAGGACAAAAATGCTGAAACACTCAACCTGGAACAAGTTATCATCATTGTTTCTGTCACTCTTAGCAGAGCCGCTGGGTTTGGAGGTCTCTCCACTTTTCTGTTTTTTAGCAGGCTTCTCAGGAGCACTTGCCTTCTTTCTTTTGGCCTTTGGTAGAAATAAGGAGACAAAAACAAACACATGACCCTTCAAGCCTGCAGCACATATTCAGATTAAATATTCAATGCTGATTTCAAGTTAAATGCAAGTCAGGAAGCATAAACTTAGTTTTCCAGTTGGAGAGGCTATATTAATTTTGTTGCATTTATGTAAATCAGTGTTCATACCTTTGTTTCTGTATCACTGTCCGAACCACTATTCGAAGTGGAAGACAGCACATCTTTAGACTTAGGCATGCTGCTGAAGTTGAACACAAGTACAATTTCATGTAAAATATGACTCAACACTGCCCCCTCAATGCACCTTATGGAACTTCATTTAAGTTGTGAATAGAGATATTTCCAGGTAAGTTCGGCTTTATTTTGTATATAACAGCAGCTCAGTCTATTTAGAAAGGGACCCTTGATGTAAAAAACCCTGTGCTTTATTCTAACTGCTACATCACAGAATTGAATGAAGTTGTCTTGTAGTTTTTGAAACAATATAAATGTGAAATACATGAACACTAAAATGTAGATTCTTTAATTACAGAAAAATCCTATAAATAACATAAATGCCATATTATCTTTATTAGCTACTACGTCTCATCAACGCACAGGAGTCACACAATATTGTTTCTAAAAACACTTAAGTGATCCTCAGAACAAATCTTGTCAATATTAATAGTTTATTTACTAACAATTGTGAACCATACTGTTATAGGTGGGGGAAAAAAACAAAACAAAAAAACATGAGCACAGACACAGTGGGGTTATTTTAATATTTTATTAGTTTTCCAGACTTTCTCTGACCTAGAATCCAATTGTGAGATTTCCTGATATTCCCAGAATTTCCATCATAACCGCTGAAATACTAGTTTATTTTGAAGACAATTTGGATCTCAAAAAGTATTAAATTAACCCTTGTAAAAAAAATGCTACACATATTTTCTTAAACTGTAGGGCAAGCTAGATACATTTTGCTACATACATTCTGCAATATTTGTGATTTTTTTTTAAACCCAGATGATTTAAAATTTGCATTGATGTTTCCGAACTTCCAGCAGCATCCCCTCCGACGATCGCTGTGCGTGAGAGAGAAGATTGCCATCTTGGCCGAAAAGATCCATCAAGCAAGAGAAAGGCTTGAGGCCGATCAATAATAACTTTACTTCACCGATTTACCTCCATATACGGGAATGGACGACATCAAACTGCAATTTGTTTGTTCAACCAAAAATAACTCGAGTAACGTTACATCAACACCTGCGAGTATTGCGCTGCTGATTATGTGCCTTTGCATCCCTAAACTAAGGTGGAAAGATAGGCCCTGGATAACACAATCATATTAGAAGCGGTTTTGTATGACTGGTCTTTATATGATTCTTCGTGGCTTTTCATTTATTTAACAATTGCGTGTCTAAAATAGACAGTTTACTATTAGCTTTAGTATGAATTGAATAGGACTTACGTTTAACGTTGTGCAGTGTCAGTCACGCTCAGCGGGGGGAAGTCGAGGAAACGATAACCAACCATATGGCTAATAACGTCTCTCAGAGGGCATTGTGGGAAATGTTGTTTTCTCTTCTTCTTTGATTTTAATGGCGGGTTGCGAACCAACTTCCAAGGTGCAAACCGCCACCTACTGTGATGGAGTGTGAAAAGAATGAATAACCCTCCAATATCCTATTTTATAGACAACTATAATTTAATAAAACTTAATAAATCTCATGAATGCATGTATTTGTTTTCTTGAATTAGGACCATCATTTAATAAGATAGTTATATTAAATTATTGGCATCCTACTGCTTGTAATTCTTCCTTTGTATTTCATATGTCTTGCATATATCTTCATAACATGCTCTACACAGTAAATGTGTGAAAATAACTTTTTCTTTTCTTCTTAAATTGTGAATTATTTTGCGTTGCTATATTGTATATATATATATATATATATATATATATATATATATATATATATATATATATATATATATATTGTTATTTTAATAATAATGTATTGTGTCATTGAATTCTTAAAGAATTGGTGAGTGTATGGCTAAAATTATTCACATATAGTGAACAAAAATTGTCACTAATGTAAAATTAAAATACAAAACATCTTAGTTAATATTTGGTGTGCATTCAAAGATTACAGACACAACTGAGTTAATTTATTAAAATTTACTCTGCATTTTAATTATTTTACAGTCTGTTTCAAGTTATGTTACATCAGAAGTCAGAAAGAGCTTTATTGCCATGTATGTAAGCACATACAAGGAATTTGTTTTAGTGTCACAAACTTTCAGTGCACATAGACAACAACAACACATAGATAAAAAAAAATTAAGATGTGAATAAAATACACATACATAAATATAAAAAAAAAGGAAAAAAAAAGATTTCTTCACATTGTCAGTCCTATACCACTTCCTAATCACAATCGTATTTTTGGATCAAAAGTTGCACTCATCAAATTTAAAATGGTTTGTAATAAGAACTACACTTCCCTTCTCTCGCAAAGTTCAAACGAAACGCGCATGTGCGGTAAACGCTGGATCCTGGAACGACCTTCTCATATAAAAAGGCAGGGTTACGAGTCAGAGTTTGTAAGAGAATAGGAAACCAATGATTCCCATATGTCCAGTAGTCTCCTTCACCTATGGTGAGTATAATTGGGTTTTTAAAAACACATTGAGACATTAAACGCGGGTTTTAACAAGAGAGGACATGATTAAGATCATGTTATGGGTGTGTGGGATTTATTTCGTCGTAGTCTGCTGCGTGTTTTCTTCCTCTGCATGATACGGCTCTTCATCATGGTTGCCCCTGCGCACAGTAACTTACCCTCCAGGAATCTCTCCTTTTTTTCAGTGCCCAGCCGGCTAGGTGAAGATGTCAAAATGGCCACCGGCAACTACTTTGGATTTACCCATGGTGCTGCCGCGGCCCAGTACAGGTAAGGGCCGAGATGTTGGATGGAGACCGCGGAGATAGTGGTCATACTGTAATGGAGGGATTTGGCCCCTCTGTCTTTGTTGCTGGGTCCGGGTGGGGGTAGGGAGGGAGGCGATTGGCTATGCTTTAAACGTTCAAATGAACAGCTGGAGAGCAAACGATGTAGTATTACATGCTATTTTAAATCCTTATGTTTATAACATAACGTTACGTTACCCAGTAATGCATTGTGTTTACAAATTTGTGTATTTTATTTTGCTAGGGAGAGAGATTGACACTTGAGTTTTTATTAGTGTTTTGGTCTGGCATCTTACGAAGAATTTGACATTTTTGGATAAATTACAAAAAAAAGAGGTTATTGTACAGTGATAAGTTACAGTTTGATTCTGTTTATATAAACATCCGGTGTGGTAACCAAGTCAGGTGCACGGTTTCAAACGGTGTAAATATAATTAAAGATAAACCGTTGTTTTAATATCTGTACAGTTAAGTTGTATATTTAACATTTTGTTTTTTAACTAATAATAAATAGGCCTGCTGTTTATGTTAATATCAGATCGAGTTGCCTCGTAAACCGACACGACGCTTATCTCTGAGGGTTTATCTGCTTTTATCCACAACACGGATATTTATTTATTTATTTATTTTTTTATAAAGATATTTACACTGTTGTGAACTACTTGTTTTGAGGTATTTGGGTAAACTGAGACTCTAGCCAGTGCGGCCGAGGTAAAGCGAGCAGACTGCAGCTGTCATCTCTCCTCCAGCTCCGCACTAGAGAGCCTCTGCGCATGTCCGCACATCTCAACGCTCTTCTTAAGTGTTTTAAGACGGAAACGAAATAAGGCGAATGTACATGGTCACCCAACGCTATGTAAAAACTCATTTTGACACTTTATCGTTCGTTTAAAATCGCTGATTTGAATTTTAGCTGAACAATTGACCAAATGTGTGCGTGTTGGTGGGGAGGTCGATGTCTTCACGGACGCCTTCAAGGACTCCTTGAATGTCACTACTGATCCGCTCTTTCGAGGGTTTATTAGGCCTAGGTTGGGGGGTCGGTAAATGTCCTGGAGCCAGTGTTGTGCCGAATTCTGATCCCTGTCAGATAACCCCCTATTATTGGTACGTTTCAAGTATAGATCTCTGCAGGAAAGTAATGGGAGTTACCAGATCTGGGCATTTATAGATCATGTTACCTGATTGACTTGCTTCATATTAATGATAGGTTTAGGGGTGGGGTCAAGTAAAGGGGTTCATTTTCATATAGAAACCCCCAACAGTTTGAAAACCTACAAAATCAGAAATGCCCACTTTTGCTCTGCAGAGACCCCAGTCTTTTAGGTTCAGCGGTTTCAATGTGAGGTTTCAAAGTGAGCAAGACTGTCCCAGGTCTTAACACCAAAGTGCAGTGCCTTTGAACACACACTAAATCCACACTCCACTCTCGAATACAACTTTTGAGTGCTATTTGAGGCTTAGTGTATCCCATCATGCATCATTTTTTGGAAATAAATCGTGAGATCTTGCAAGAAGTCACAGGAACCTTTCCCATGGAAGTTAATTATTTAAATAATTAGTTATTACATGTTTTATTGGTGCAAAGATGAGTAGTGAGTGAGTAAGCTTAGCTGTCAGTGTTGTCATCTACCCCTCCCGTCCTCTCCTCTGCAGTCAGCAGCCGGCCCCTGGGGTAGCATACACCCACCCCACTACAGTGGCCAGCTATACTGTGCACCAAGCACCTGTGGCGGCACACACGGTGGCAGCAGCCTACGCCCCTACAGCCGCCACGGTTGCTGTTGCTAGGCCTGCCCCGGTGGCAGTAGCAGCAGCGGCTAATGCTGGCGCTTATGGAGGATACCAGCCAGCCCACGCTGCCGCAGATTATGGGTACGCACAGAGACCGCCGGAGGTACCCCCACCACCGCCTCCTGTTACCTCGCAAAACTACCAGGTAAAAGAGAGAAGAAACTTGCCATTTATGCCACCTTGAGTCTATCCCATATTACTGTTCAAAAGCTTGTGGTCGGCAAGATTTGTTTTCAAAGAAATTACTTTTATTCAGCAAGAAATAATAATACATCTTATTATTATGCATTCATTATTAAAATGCATTAAATTGATCAAAATTCAATTATTTCCTAAAAAACAAAAAAACTGTTCTTTTGAACTGAATCATAGAAGACATGGTTAAAAAAAAATTATAGCTGTTTTTAAAATGTTAATAATTTTTGATTGGAGAAAAAAAAAATCCACATTTAATATCTGAAGTATCATGGGACACTGAAGCCTGGTGTACCAGCTGCTGAAAAATCAACTTTGCCATCACAAGAATTAATGACTAATAAGCACAATTTTAATGTTCCTGTTTCAGGGTATTTTTGATAACATAAATGCTGCTTTGGTAAGCATGCATGTCTTCTGTCAAAATCTTACTGACACGAAGCTTTTGTATCTAGATGCATCTTTTGTTTCTGAAATAAATTTTGATATCAAGAGGCAAATCAGTGTCTAATGGCTAAGAAAAGACGAGCCTTTTGTTTACTGTTGCAGGACTCCTATTCATATGTGCGGTCCACAGCTCCGGCTGTAGCCTACGACAGTAAACAATACTACCAGCAACCTGCAGCTACACCAGCTGTAGCCGCTGCAGCAGCCCAGCCACAACCCACTGTGGCCGAATCCTACTATCAGACAGGTATGCTTGACATGTCTTGGCATTTAAATGGGAAGAAATGTTTTACCATAAACCGTACATTTTCATGCTTTGGTTTTTCCATAAAATGATCTTGTATTGCTTTTTATTAACAAATATTAAAGGTGTCCTTAGTGTTCTATTAAAAACTGTAACATTAGATTTTTATTTTGGTTCGTTTATTTGATTTAAATGAAAATGGAATCAAATTGCATTTTTAATTTAGCCCTATTCCAAATCCATTATCCTCTCCAGGTCACCCTTTAAATAATCTGTATTGTAAAATGTTCTGTACAACTTTCTTACTCATCCCATTAGCCCCTAAAACTGGATACAGCCAAGGCGCCACTCCGTACACCCAGACCCAGCAAACACGTCAGGTTACAGCCATAAAGCCAGCCACCCCTAGACCTGCCACCTCAACCTTCTCCATTTACCCAGTGTCCTCTGCTGTACAGCCGGTCGCAGCTGCGGCCGCCTCTGTAGTCCCGTCATACTCCCAGAGTCCCACCTACAGCACCAATGCAGTCACATACTCTGGTAAGAACATCGTTCTATTCCAAAATGTTTGCAGATTTTCTCAAAACGCTGATAAGATGTCATGAAATGCACACTGAACCCTGTTCGTTGAGTAGTTTATTTGATCAGAATTGAACCGAATGCAAGTGAAATGTGTTTGCTAGTAGTACTAATAAAACTAAACAAATGAGTTTGGCATGACTAGGATCATGCTCAACCGATTGATCTACATGAACTAGGCTTATAGATTTACAGTGAAATCCTGTCAATCTCAGTCTGTACTGTAGGCAATAATTGCTCCCCTCTGTATATTCAGGAACGTCATACTCTGGCTATGAAGCTGCAGTGTATTCAGCTGCCTCTTCCTACTATCAGCAGCAGCAGCAACAGCAGCAGAAACAGGCGGCCGTCGCCGCAGCAGCCACTGCCGCGTGGACAGGCAGCACTTTTACAAAGAAAGCTCCTTTGCAGAACAAAACACTCAAACCTAAACAGCCCCCTAAACCACCACAGATACACTACTGTGATGTCTGCAAGATCAGCTGTGCTGGACCCCAGGTATTTTATTATAATATATTTATTGCTGTTTTTTTGTGTATATGTGTAACTGAGTGCCCAGACATTAGTGTTTTCCTAATACTCATAATGAATGGTTTGTATGAATTAGGGATGTCAAATTTCGATTATTTCCATGATCGATCGTCGTTTAAATTAACGATCAATTAATCGATTAATCGTTAACCATAATACTGCAAAATGCGTCTATTGCAGGCACGCAGTCAGCGGTATGACAGGATGTGCAAAAGCCACACACACACACAAAACGCTTTCTCACTTGAATTAAAGAGGTTTTAGTCTGAATAAAATGCTAGTAGCAGGATTATAAAATGAATAGATGCGATTATGATCATTTGATAAAATGAAGAGAGCGCGCCATACTTTTGAGGTCATTTTACTTTGTTGACAGTTTCCAATCCCGCACGGAGAACGCTGAACGCGCCTCTTTAAATGGTTTTGTGGTGCTCGTTGTTGTATTTTAAAGCACAATTGCAATGTTTTCAACTGACATTATTGTATAAAATTATCCGAAATGTGGAGCGCGTGTGACTGCGCTGCACATTAAGTGAACTACATCGGCGCTGCTGCACCAAAACACAGTTGCTCACATTAATTTGATCCTGCTGGATTCTGTCCTAGAAAATGTCAGATTTTTAAAAATCCGGCATACAGCGCATTAGATCGTGACAGTGCATGCGTGCAGACGAGGATGAGCGAGCGCGGCTTTGGCTAGATTTATTTGGAGGTTATTGCTCATGTCTCATTCGGCACAAATCGAAATGTTTCCATATTCGCAATGTATTTGAATGTTAAACTATTATTTATAATGTAAACTAGGCTTGTACTTAACACGCATTCGCATATAGACGGAAAAGATGATCCTCTTCATATGAGCAAAAACGTCCTTGGCATAACAGCAGAGTGGACCGGTATACTACGGTCTATTTAAACTGACCAGTGTAACCTTTTAATGTTTAGTTGACATTTTATTTTGATAATGAACAGACTGCGATGTAAGTTTGAATCGCTAGAATATACGTGTGCAGCAGGCTCCGGCGCGATCGAAACAGCTGAGACATTAAAAAAAATATATATTTTCCGCAAAAGTGTTTACTTTCATTTGTGCACACTCACAATAAAAACAGATTTGTGCTCTTGTAAAATAAAGCAAACAAACAGAATGCGTTGTCATCCTTTTTTTTTTTTTTTTTGTGAACTTATGCAGCGCCCACACTTCTGTTTTAAATCCGTTAATCTTAATTAGCCTATTTAAGTCGGATATATTTCGCATAGCCTATTTAAAAAAAAAAAAAACATGAAAACAAATTGTTATTTTTATGTTGGGCCTATTACTTAGTAGGCTATAAATTTTCCTTAAAGCATCCCATTTTGTCCCAGGGCTTAGAACCTGTGCCCTAGTCAGGTCCATGCAGAAACTTGTGAACGATGCTCGGCGTCACCGTTTAGTGACAGCAGTGAATGCTCCAGGAATGTGTCGGTCACAGCGCCTATTAATCGCTGTTTTGAATCCAGCAATTATTTATTTAGAAATGATAAGATCTGATTATGACAAGTGTGGTATAAAAGCTTTGTTTATTAGAGGAATAATAGGTTAACTGGAAAATGTTAGATCGCGACCATGCTTTTGGACCCCATAGTCTTCATTTACGCGGCTTTGTTCTGGTTTGCTGGTTGGTCACGAATTTCCACAAATTCAGTATATTTAGGCATCGTTTCTTTTCCTAAATCTTCATAGTCTAACCCTCTAATTTCCCAGGTTTATTTTATTATCTTTCGCTTTTAATAACTGTTTTTGCATCTCTTACTGTGGTAAACATGGGAAGGGAAATTAAAGATTTCATGAATTAAGAATTCGTTCGATTTATTAATTTGTTCCCTTATTTCACTTAAATCATGGGTTATTTAGGGAACAAAATTAATGAAACATGGACAATTGCCACATTAATAATTCGTAGGAATGAATTAACAAGTTGTAGGAATGAATAGACTACCTGTCCTGTCACTGTGTCCCGCAGCCCTGCAAAGCGCAGCGCTGCAAAGCGCATGATATAAAACAGTTATCTGATGAAATGATTAGTAACTACATTTCTATTGCATTTAATGTTGAAGAACTTTTATGTTGTTTCTATTTTAATGTACTTTAAATTTTAAATCACATTAAAAGCTTAATTTGTACATTGTGAATGAATGATGATGCTTTTATATATCGTCACCGTCACTCACAGCCGCTCGCACGTGTTGAGTGCGCATGAGCCGCACGCAGCCCAACATTGAATCGGTTAACCGACCATCGATAGCCTTAATCGATTGCATCTCTTATCGACAATTAATCGATCATCGATTAATCGTTGACATCCCTAGTATGAATTATGGCACTTGTATATCTTCTCACCTGCTTTCAGACCTATAAGGAGCATCTGGAGGGTCAGAAGCACAAAAAGAAGGAAGCTGCATTGAAGCTGTCACAGAGCAGCAGTAGCAGCAGCGGAGGCGGGAGCTCTGCCCGCGGCACACAGAATCAGCTACGCTGTGAACTCTGTGACGTCTCCTGTACTGGAGCTGATGCCTACGCCGCGCACATCAGAGGAGCCAAACACCAGAAGGTACATGACTCCCTCTCTGATCTCGGCACATAATAATCTGCTTTCAGCATGTTTTTGGCAGCACTATTTTTGAATCTGTATGATCCTGGCTCTTCGTTGTAGAGAGGCCTAGCCTCTCAGGGACTCTGTCTGTTACGATATGCAGTGGAAAGTTGTTTAAAGATGAATGGATGCCGCATTAGTACAAGTATACTCAATTATGTAATGCACAGTTGTAATAAGTCGGTTGGGATATTGATTTTAAATGTGCCTAGTATCTAATTAAATTCTGTTTCTATAGGTTGTGAAATTGCATACCAAACTAGGAAAGCCAATACCATCCACAGAGCCCAGTGTTGTTTCCCAATCCTCCACCTCCAGTACAGCTGCTCCTAATAAAACTGCCAGCTCCAACATCAGCAGCTCCACAAGCACATCATCCAGTCTCTCTGTTTCTGCCTCTTACTTAAAATCTGGCAATATGGTCAACAACATGGCAGCTTCAGCTGCACAGGGCAAGAGCCCAGTGCCCAACAGCACCTCTGTCAAGAAGGTCAACACACCCAAGATCAACTTTGTTGGTATGTCTTGCTGAATCGGTGTTATTTGTTCTTACAGACAGATCATATTTATTTTAGATTTTGTTTTTTTATGTTTTAATTTATTTTAACACAACGTAATACAGTATTTGCTTTGATGCATTATCAAAACAGGTGGAAACAAGTTACAGACCACTGCAGTTAAAAATGATGAATCCAAGATCGAGGCAGCTAAAACGGCACAGTCCGCCTTGTCGGCACAACCAATGGACCTAAAGAATGAAATGCCTGACCCCCTGTCACCTCAATCAGCACTTGAAGCCCTGCAGAGTGATGTTCAGCCCGTCGGACATGACTATGTCGAAGAGGTATCAGGAAAAAAAAGTCCCATTAGGGAAATGAAAGTCACTTTAAAGCTGTTAAGCCAAGTGCAAACACTGTTTTTTTTTTTCTCTCCAGGTAAGGAATGATGAAGGAAAGGTTATCCGGTTCCACTGCAAACTGTGTGAATGCAGTTTCAATGACCCGAATGCCAAAGAAATGCATTTGAAAGGAAGGAGACATCGACTACAGTATAAGGTTCGTAATTATTTTGTTGTTTTCAGTGGTTCTTTTATTATAAATGCAGAACAATCGGAATTGATGTGATGTTTTGTCTGGGTAGCTAATTTGTATAAACCATCATTGTAGAAAAAGGTGAACCCAGATCTCCAGGTGGAAGTGAAACCTAGCATCCGAGCCAGGAAAATCCAAGAGGAAAAGATGAGGAAGCAGATGCAAAAGGAAGAGTACTGGAGAAGACGTGAAGAGGAGGAGCGCTGGAGGATGGAGATGAGGTTTGATGCGAATTTATTTTTCTTATCCTATATATATATATATATATATATATATATGTATATGGATCTACACATGAGCATTTTGAGGTCTTAAATATTGTAATTGTTCTCAGGCGCTATGAAGAGGACATGTATTGGCGACGCATGGAGGAAGAGCAGCACCACTGGGACGAAAGGCGCAGAATGCCTGATGGAAGTTATCCACAAGGTCCACCTGGGCCTCCTGGTCTTCTTGGAGTGAGGCCTGGGATGCCCATTCCTCAACCACAAGGACCAGTGGTAAGTCCTGAGAACTGAGAAAAACACTGAATTGGCCAAAACATATGGTTTCTGTTTGAGGTACAGTGTCATTTAAAACGTTTGGGATCTGTAAGTTCTTTGATTTATTAAAATGTATGTTCGTTCAGCAAAGGTGCATTACATTGATCAAAAGTGACATAGACTTGTACAGGAGGGTTGGTTGCTTTTACATGCTGGTCAGAGAGACCCTTCCTGTCTCAACAATTAAATATAGTTGAGTAGAATAATAATCATAGCTCTATTAAACATTGCTGTATAATACCAGCATTACACACTAGAAGGGTTTATTGGAATATTAATTCAGATATCATACTGTATCTACCACTTGAACTGTATGGTTCATAACACAATATTATGTGTTGCAGCCTCCACGTCGCCCTGATTCCTCAGATGATCGCTATGTGATGACCAAACATGCAGCTATTTACCCATCTGAAGATGAGCTCCAGGCCATCCAGAAGATCGTATCAATCACTGAACGAGCTCTTAAGCTAGTCTCTGACATCATCACAGACCAGGATGCGAGTGCAAAGGGCAAAGAAGAGGACAAAGAAAAGAAAGAGCCTCCCCAAGATAGGTGGGAGAAGAGTGCCCCGTTCTTTCTCTCTGCTTTGAGAAACATTAGAGCAAAGCAATACATGACCTCTTGTGCATTGCAGAGTGCTGAAGGGAGTGATGCGGGTAGGCGTTCTAGCCAAAGGTCTGCTTCTAAGTGGAGACAAAAATGTCAATCTGGTCCTCCTCTGTTCCGAGAAGCCGACCAAGAATCTTCTAACACGCATTGTGGAACATCTTCCCAAACAGCTCACGGTACCAGTGCAGTGCAAACTGCAATTCCTACAAGTTTTTCCTTTAAATTTTTGCTTGGTATTTCAAATGCTCTACAGCAGTGGTGTCACATCCTGCTCCTGTAGGACCACTGTCCTGCAGAGTTTAGATCCAACTCTAATAAAATACACCTGAGCCAGCTGGTCAATATATTCATGCTAACTGGAAACTTCCAGACATGTGTATTGCGGCAGGTTGGAGCTAAACTCTGAGACATTGGCCCTCCAGGAACAGGCCTGGGTCAGGGTTTGCCAGATCTCAATTAGGTTGTTGTAACTTTGTTTTCTGCTAACCCATGTGTTTGTCAGATGGTAACTCCGGAGAAATATGAGGTAAAAGGTTCCGTCCAAGAGGCTGCCATTATCCTTACCTCCTCTGCTGACCCCAAGATGCAGGTGACCATCACCCTCACCTCGCCTGTCATCCGAGAGGAAAACACCCGGGATGGAGGTTGGAAAAGACGTTGCTCGCATTAACCGATTACCTATCAGATTAATATTTCATGCTGAATTTGACAACCTAAAGAGCCCATCTGTTGGCACTGTGGAGATTGTGCTAGATGTTAATGCTGGCAGAACAATGTTTGCACCCTTTTGAATTGGAGTAAATACAATTGAAAATGGTTCAAATTAAACCTGGTTTGTGCTTGAGCTTGGCCATACATAAGAAATGACCTACACCCTTTTCCTTTGAAAGTAACACCGCTGAGGTAAAGTGCCTCTTTCTGTCTTCATTTACACTAATTATTTCATTTGAAGTCTGTAATGTGTTCACACTGTTAAAGGTTTGAAGCCAGTTCAAGTGGCTTCAAGTTGCTTTAGGGCCTATTTCAACACTACCAGGTTTTATCCAACCATCTCCAATGCCAGCAGTGGTGCTCGGGGTCTTCTCTTTGTAACACTTCTCCAGTGCTCTTGAAGCTCTCCCCAAAACAAGCATGATAAGTGTTTGCATTGTGTAAGTCTAGTTAGTCCCGGGTAAGATTAATTTTTTGTTTCCTGTGTTCAAGGGGATTGTGTCCTATGCAGAAACAAATGATTTTATTCTTTCCCAAGGGGTCATAGAGTTTGATCGGGTGTATTATTCCGTTGAAGGGAAAAACTCAATTCCTGATTTAGTTCCTGAAGAGCAATGGTTGAGTTGGGTCTGAAACCTTAAGTTTCAGGAAGGCCTATTATGTCCCCACAGGAAACAAATATTTTTGGTTTGGTGGTGAGAAGGTTCACCATTTTGAGGTCCCCTATTCCAAAATGAAAGTGCTCCCCTGAGAGAAGCAGTCGAGTAGTGATTGACAAATAGTGAAATTGGGCATTCAAACAATGTAACTTTTAATTTCTTCAGATGTTAAAATGCATTGAGCTACAACATTTCCCCAAATAATAGAGTAACCATATCAGTAACCTGTATTTTTATATCTGTACAATGGAGCGTTTTAGCTGTAAAGAAGCCGCTGAAATGGTGGAATCTTAAATGCAGGCTCTGCGGCCATGCCACCATTCCTGTTTGGCTCCTTGGGGGAGTATCAGTCAGCTTTTGGTAGGAAGGCTTTGATAGAGGAATCTTTGGTTGGACCTGGGGTTTACAGCCTTCAGTGTACATAGAGATATGGGGGTTCTCCAAACCCGATCATGACAGGTATGCATGCAGTGATGTCCTAATCCTCTTGCTGGGAGCTTCATATTTTCTTGCCAGCACGCATTGCTCCCTTAATGTATCCAAAGCTTTTCAAGTCCAGCCCAAAGCCTCCTTGCATTTTCAGCAAATTTTCTCCCATCAGAGGCTACGTCTACCAGCTCCGGAAGGATTTTTGACCAAGGTCCCTTTCCTGAATACCTTCAAACACTTTGCCACCCCTACCATTGCCATCCACCTGTAATGGGTCACTACAAATACTCATTCAGCTGTAAACATTGCACCATTATCTCCCTTGATCTCATCATGATTTACACATCTGGTAGCATTTGCAGCTCATCATTGTCTTTCTAATGCTTCTGGATCAGTATAGTGACTACTTTGTGTTTCAAAGAAATCCTCAAAGCATTTCATAACTTTTATTACCTCAATCTTCAGTTAGGTCGACACTGGAATCCACAATTTGTTTTTGCCCTAAGCAAAATAAAAGGACTTTGGCCTCAAATGCTAAGTCAACTGGTTAAGCAAGAAATGCGGGAATTGTACACTTTCAAATTATCTGATGCTTGAAAACTAGAGAAACCTTTTCTATAAGCTTTAAAAAGTAAAATTATTAATGTGTCCAAGGTTTTTTTTCCACTGGAAGACAAGATCATCCGTAATTGAAAAAATTGGCACAATTTATGTGTTTTCCAAAGTAATGTGCTTGAATACGTGTTATACGTTGTGGATTTACGAAAGATGGCTGTTGTAATTTTGTGTGAATCTGCCAGTAATAGCAATTACGGATTGTGACCATATGACTTCTAAGGTAGTCTGGAAAATGGTATATTCCCAGCAAATTCAAATGGTGGATTGCAGAGCAGTAAAGCTGTAACTGAAATAGTTTTTATCAAGAGAAATTAGTGTCATGCTTACTATATGCAGATTACAAAAAAATCATGAGTGCATTTCCAACTCCAATTAAGAAATCCTACATCACTATGCCACATTCTCAGTGTGTGTTTTTAAAAAATATATTTTTTTATCTTTGACAAAGGCCTTTATTTTTTAACTCCGTCCCTATCCTATTTCTCTCAGCACCACACCACAGACTAAATAGAAGTGCACCAAATAGCAAGTGTAGCTGATCCTTAATGTTGTTGAAAAGATCTGAAAGATTCTGCATATGGGGGGAAATGTGAAAGTGATCAGGAACTGACTGGTATGTGTGGCAATGTGTTCTTGGCAGTCTCTCTGACCTGGTCAAACACCCGTTCCTCACCACCATTTGACAATTCGATCCATTTTTAGATGTAACCTCGAGTATGGTGAAAGACCCAGCGGACGTCTTGGACAGGCAAAAATGCCTTGACGCTCTGGCTGCCCTACGCCACGCTAAGTGGTTCCAGGTTCGGAACATCATTTTACTTTCTTCTTGTAGCCTTATGAGATGTATTCCTTTTTATTGGTTCATTGAAGTTGTTCAGTCTTTGTTTTAAACTTGATTTTTTGCAAGGTTAAAGTGATACAAGGATGCAGTATATAATTTGGAGATTACTGTATTTCTTTCTTTGCTTTTTTCTTTTTTTTTTGTGCATTTAGTTTTTGTATATACGAGCTGATCTGATCCTAAAAAATTAAGCATCCTTCCATATGTCATTTATTCAAAAGTCTTCGATTAAATACATGGCATGTAAAATGATTCCATAAGGCTGCAGAATACCTTTGCATAAAAGTGTCATCGATAAGAGCTTTCATGTTGAGCATTTCCTTTTTTTTTTCTTCTTTTTTTTTTGTGATTTTTCTTTTGTTAATGATTTAGTTTTCTTGGGAATAGGGATTGAGAGAAAAGGAATATCTGACTAGTTTACTGTGTTGTTGCCATCTCTGCAAATACACAGGCAAAGTAAAGATTTCCTTGACTGCTTCAGTTCCTATGCAGCTACTCTTGCAAACTGATCTTTTGTAAAAAGAAAGTACATGTTTGTGAAGTATCTGACAACTGAGGTCAGGGTTTACAAGATTACCAGGGAGCCATTCCAAGTGAATCTTGCAAACTTTGAACTCGTTCTTGTACTAATGGTGAGGTAAAATACTGCTGGAAATGGCAGCTTAAGAAAACCAATTAGCCTAGCTGTTTTTAATCCAATTATAAGCTTCCATTGTGAACAGTAGTGTTGCACCTCTCTCTGAGCTCCGCCATGTTGTATGACTGTATGTTTTTGTTCTTGTGCATTAACTAATCTTGACTTGACTGCACTGAAGGCTAGGGCTAATGGACTCCAGTCATGTGTGATTGTCATTCGAATACTGCGTGACCTTTGTCAGCGAGTACCAACCTGGTCTGCCTTTCCTAGCTGGGTGAGTAACAATATCTGGTCTTTTAAACGTTAACAATTGTTTTTTTTTCTATGATGCGTAGATGTACAGTGTTGGGGAACAGACACTTAATAGTCCGCTTACATTGGTAAAATATTGGGTAAAACTCGTAAAAAAAAAGGTTGATCTTCAATGTAGCAAACACGGTTACTTTAAAAACCAAGCAGCTTACTGTTGGTCAGCATGGCAAATTCGCATGACCAACCAAACCCATCATGAGATGTTTTTTTTGTTTTAATGAAGTCGCTTTTATTATGAAGTATATTAAAAATGCATAGTTGCTGTTTAGTCCCATTAGCTGGCAATTAACACAATACATATACCTGTTTGTTGACATTATTACCAAGTGAGTTTTCATGGATTGATTTAATGTTCCTTTAAAAGGCACACCATGCTCTTTTCATGTTCTTTTCCATTTAGCAGCCATCTTGATAACATCCCTGGTTAGTTGTTTTGTAGTTATACAAGAGCTTCTTTCTACTTCACTCAGGTTTGCCCGTTGAGTTTGCTTTTTAATAACATCTCAGATAGCCTAATATAAAATCTGGATTTTACACCCTAGATAAAATCTGACAAAAATGAGTTTTAATTATTTTAAGAAATTTCTGTTAATTTTTTTTTTTTTTCTCTTCCTTTTATACTGTCCCATGTGTAGCTCCGTTACATGTAATTTAACAGAGCTTCCTTAATGCTGTTGCTATAAAGGTTTTAAAGCTAAATCACTTTCAGTCCCATTTAAACCATTTCATCATCCTTCAGTTTTGATCTTATGAGGAAACCTCTCAAAATGCCATATGGTATATTAAGTTACTGTGTAATTTAAGGCTATGGAGCTGCTGGTGGAGAAGGCTATCAGCAGTGCCTCTGGACCAATGAGCCCTGGAGATGCTCTTCGAAGAGTCTTTGAATGTATTTCCTCAGGCATTCTGCTGTCTGGTAAGATGCAGCACTCTGATAATGTCTTAAGACACATTTTATGGGAATTGCATTGATTCTTTCTTTGGTCTGTGTAGGCATGTAGTAATGTACATTAGTAATCTAGCTTTTATACTGGTGTGAATTTCTAGGGTTTTCCTTTTAATTTACTCACAACTTGCATAAAAAAAATCTTGAATCTAGATGCTCAATTTAACACTTCATTGCTTTTGTGCTTTTCTGTGTGATGCAGGTGCGCCAGGATTGATAGACCCCTGTGAGAAGAATCCAACAGATACACTGGCTACCATGGAAGAGCAGCAGAGAGAGGACATTACGTCAAGTGCTCAGGTAATGGACACCGTAACTGCTTTAAGAAATGTGTTAATGTGACTTGCAGTGAGTGCATTTAAAATGATTTCAAACTCTTTCCGATAATTGTGTAATTACACATGCTGTTTTTATGGCCTCATGTTAATCGAGAGCATTTTAAATGTGTATTGACCAGTCACTTTCTCCACAGTTTGCCTTGAGGCTGCTGGCGTTCCGTCAGATTCACAAGGTTCTGGGTATGGACCCCTTGCCCCAGATGAACTCACGTTTCAGCGTACGGAATAACCGCAAGAGGCGACGTGACAACAGCGATGGGACCGATGGATTTGAAGCTGAAGGGAAGAAAGACAAGAAGGACTACGAGGGGTTCTGAAGTGCACTACAGTAAAACTGGCCCTGCTCTCCCTGCGCCCATTATAAATCCTGTTCATTCCAGGACTACCAAATGTCGTTTCTGTTGACCTCTGTGCATGCTGATAACTACTCCTTAAGTTCTGTTTTTAAGATCTGCTAAAGGCCTAATGATGGCCACTTGGGGAAATGCTAGGCTTTATTTTCTTGACGCATAGACCCATCTCTGTTGTTTAGTCTGTTGTCTTAGTTTAAAGATTTGAAATGCGCACAATCCTGAGAAATTAAGCCTGAAGTTCATGCTCCATTCAGCACATTGGATGTAATCTTTCGCCATCTTCAGATCTCTTACGAGTTTCAGGTTAGGCGTTTGTAGAATCTGAGCTGCGTACTTGTCAGTGTGGAACAGAATCTTTCTTCAAGTATATCTTGTATTTCCAGTCACACACGTAAAGTAACTTTGACAATGGCTTCCTTGGCTTTGCAATAAATTGTTTTGGTGTTTTTGTAACTTCTGTTAAGAGACATTCCTCTTAAACCACAAGATCCAAGATAGAATGATTGATTTTATGCGACGCATTAGTCCTGTTGTGATGAATGTGACGTTGACTGGATGTGGATTTATACAAGCATGTATTTTCCATTGCTAGTGCATTCTGAAGGCTGGGATGGCTTTTATCCATCTGTAAATTTATGTCAATGAAACGTCTTTAGAACCATATTCCTTTTATATGCTTAATGCAAGTGATGTAAGGCTGCACTTGTCCCAAAGTTAGGCTGTAAGTCTGCTCTGATATTCACAAGCCTCTGTGGTTTAGCTGCATCACGTTTCTGAAGACACTGACCATTGCCCTGGGCTGTATACCATAAGTATCAGTTGTCTCCATAAGTTTAATAAGGAATCTTGAGTTAGCAGTCCATTTCAGATCCGTTGTTCACACAAGTACGTATTCAAAGCAGAAAACATTTGTATTTTAAGGTCAAAGACATTTTTTTTTTTTTCTTTAGAAATTGTAACTGACCCAGGTCTGCCTGTGTTTTGTGTTCATAATATTGTAAACCCTAAATGTATCTTTAAATGTGATCATATAACTGTATGATCTCTAATATATGATCATTTACTAAGCCTGTATCTAATCTTGCAATAGATCTTCAGAAACAAATGCCTGTATGGTTTTAAAGCACAGGAATGTTTACGTTCTTTGTTTTTAATGGATTTTGTTTTACTGGTTTATAGATGCATAGTTGCTTGCCCTAATTTTGGTTTCTTATTTGAGTTTGGTGAATATCTATTGAAGAAGACGGGAGGGACACAAGTGAAATATCGGTGTTGTAACTGCAGATTGGTGTAGATTTACCCTTTGATGCTTGTCATTCAATGTCAAGGTACTACTGCATTACAATGTGTATAATAAAGACATTTCCAGTATGATGTTATTAGTTTTCTTTAAAAAAAGAAATAAAAAAACTCCTTTATAATAGGTATAACTGAAATGAATGTAGTCATGTTTTGTTTAATGCTATCAAAGAGCTTTGATAATTCACTGATTAATAATACAAGTCTAGTTATGTATGTTACTTCTATGTAGATTGTCTCACAAGTGCTTAATTGTGTTTCATGCTAATAAAAAGGAATTACTTTAGTATTTACACAAAGAAAGAAGTAAGAAAATCGCAAGACGTGCAAAAATAAAGCATAGAAATTTAAGTTGAAGTGCAGTTGTAGTCCCTTCTCACTTCAGTGCGAAGACTATTTTAATACGACTGCTTATGGGTTCGGCAATGAGGAAGTGCTTGTGATTGACAGCCGCGTTAACCAATGAGCGATAAGCGACTTGCGCTGACCGGATCAGAAAATGGACAGTATGTCCATCAAGAACCAATGGCGTAGAATGGGCGCGGTTTGCTGTCAGAGCAGGTTTGTCTTCCAACCAAAGGAAATCGCGCTGGAGAAATAGAGGTGGAGAGAGAATCAGGGAGAGAGGTAAATTGGCCAGCTCGAGCTCTCCCGGATTTCCACCTGACTGTTCGGGAAGCGGGACACTGGGACAGGCAAAATGTTGAGTTTGGGGAGCGGAGGAGCGAAGTCTACTAAACCGTCGTTTGTGTCTTATGTTACCCCCGAGGTAAGCGAAAGCTTTAGTGCCGCATTATACTTGCGCTGTTTTCAAAACAACCCAGATACGCTTCTTTTAACAAGAAACCGCGGATATTCATGCACTGGGCGGGGTTAGTAAATCCCAAACTGATGTTGACATTGTCGACTTGTTCAAGTTTAGACAAACGGGGAAATCTCAGTTTTGTGCGCGTTTCGTTCACATGGGGAAATGCATTCAGAGAGCAACAGTGATATTTAATTAATTCACCTAAGTTACACCTCGAAGTCGAAAGTCTTCGGTTTGACGACTGAAATATGTTAGTTTTCTAGGCTTGCCAGAAGTCCTCAACTTTACACTGTAGTCTTCTTGGAGCGGGGTTATAATCCAGGTAATTTAATGATTTTTCTGTTTATTGACACACGAGTCACGAGTGCCTTCATTTGTCTATGTGATGTGTTTGAAGTCCATTCGTCACATTAATGGAATGCCTTAAAACTAAACTTACATCTAGTGTTGATACAAGTGCGCGCATAGAAGTCATGTGTCATGTCATGACCCTGACCCACTGGTGGACAATAGAGTTCATGTTCTTATTTTTCATTAAAGAAAGCATGACGGAAATAATGGTTGTATTCAGTATAGAAGCACCGTGAAGATGTGATCTCATGTTTCACATTTTATATATATATATATATATATATATATATATATATATATATATATATATATATATATATATATATATATATATATATAAACCTGCATGATGATAGTTCATTTTGTGTAGCTCTAAACAGTAGAGCATGGTGCTCGTAACGCCTAGGTCATGGGTTCGATTCCTAGGGAATGTATGAGCCGATGAAATGTAAAGCTTTAATGCAATCAAAGTCACTTTTGTGTGTGTGTGTGTGACTACTACAAAAAGGTAGTCTAATTTTTACTTAAGGAACTTTTTAAAGTCAATTTGCATAAGTTTGTCTGGCCAATTCTAAAGACTCCGTCTTAAAATAGTGTGTTTGTTTATGCATCTGGCCGCTGGTCTTATGTGAAGAGTTCAGCTGATTCCCTCTCTGAAGGGGGCATGGTGGATCTCACAGCACTCTCCCCTCATTTTTGTTGGCTTCATATTAGCGAAGACCCACTGTGATCCATATTTATGTCTGGCAAAATTTACAGAAACGGAAAGACCATGTGTTTTTAATGTCTTTGGTTTCAAAAGCAAATTTTAAGAGAATGTTTTCACCCCGGGAAGTCATTATGGAAAGGGAGTGTCCCAAATACTTTGGTCTGTTTGTGAAGTTTTGGCTGTTGTGTTTTGCAGCTGGCCTCATGGTAGCCAGGTTGCTCGATGACTTCCTGTCCTTTATCTATCCTGTTTCTTTCTACTGAACTTCTATAGTTTTGACACATTGCCATTAGTTTGATTTTGCTGTTCTCTAAAGTTATTTTATCTGTTTGAACCAGTAACAAGAGAAGTAACCTGACTTGAATTTTAAAGATGCAACGCGTGTCTTCTGGATATCACAGGGATACTGCTAAAATTCATGGTGCCAGAGACAAAATTATTCTGGGTAGTGTCTTAGTCAGCTGATTTTGTTCAATTTTGTTTCATTTCTCATTATATTACTTGTATATTACACTAAAATAAAATGTTACTAAATGTTAAAGGGATTGTGACCTGCACAGTGCAAACTACCAAAACCTGGATATTGTAGGCAATATTAAAATCCTGTTCAAGACGTGTCCCGTATGAATGGTGCATATGGTCACCCTAGCTATAGAGTACTTATGAAAATTTAATTTAGTAAGATACTTCATATATATAGTTTATACTATAATTTTATTGCTTCTGCCTTCTTAAGGAAATAAAATCGGAGAAAGACCCATCGAAGCAAGAGAAACATCCCGATTTGCTACCAGGTAAATAGGAAATCCCTTACACAGTGTTTTGCTCTCTCAGGATTTTCTTTGTATTATTGTAAGTAAATCTAAAATTTATTTTGTGTCACTGGTCCCCTCGGTGTAATTTTCAATTCAGACTATAACAATTTTTCTCTAATTCAAAAGGGTAGCTTCCAGAGATCGCTTCTAATGTAATCAGAGTGATTTTGCAGATACAGAAAAGTGGGTAATATATATATAAAAAAAGACTGCATTTCTATGAAGAGCTGCACAAAACATGTCTACATGTCTAAACCAGATGCGAGTGGCACGGCAAGACGCTACAAAATACAATAAAACTCAATTTAATCAGTGATGCTGTCTACACTAGATGCGCCAAATGACACAACAAAACAAATCCCTGAAAGTAAACCGATGCCTTGTTCTGGTTATAATTTACTGACACAAAGTTAAAATAATTAGCAGTGGTCATTTTGTCACATCAGTCTGTTTTGTTGGCATTGTGTTAATTCAAACTAACTTGACTGTTATTCTGTTGCTCCTTAGGTGAAGTGGAGTTCTGTAGCGCCAACCCCATTCTCAAATACACTCAAGATGATCTCTCCCAGCGTGGCGTCTTCGGCACATTGTTCTGCACCAATTTTCGTGTTACTTTCATTAGTGACGAGAGACCACTGGAGAAGAAGGTAAAGATTGGTGACAGGACTCAACAAACCCTTCTGTTCTGACACAGTCTCATGAGAATCAGTACTACAGTATTTTACTAATTCATACGAATTTGATTCACATGAAAATGTACGATTAAAAATAAAGCATGAAGGTCCACCCCTAAACCTAACCCTCAGTGGAGTGGAAGCAAGTCGTACAAACACATACCCCTGACATTACGAATTTGCCTCCAATTCATGGAAGCATGGACAAAAATAATCAACATATTATGAACACCGTATTCCCTAAAAATGGCCTTATGTTACATCAACAATTCTGTCACCTAAGAAGACATCTATAGTTTGCAATTAATCCGACCATAGAACCACAGCATTTCTTTAAAAACGTTATGTACTTCCTGTATGTAGACTGCAGCATTCGCATTAGCATGTAGTGTGCTTTGAAGAGAAGATAACGTGTGAGCTAGATGTTCATATCGTTGTCTATATTAAAGATAAGAATGCTATGAATCGGGGTTGTTTATCAATTAAATTGTTTTTATTTATTTTTTTATTAAATGTGTCCTGTTTGAAAAGCTCAACTATGGGCATGAAGGAATGTGCTCATTATTATTATTCTTTTTTTTTTTTTTACTTACTGGTTTTATAAGTATTTACATTAAATGGGAACATTAAATTGACAGCCCTGCTATGAATCCATAACAGTTTTGTAGATCTTGACGATATTGAATTTCTGAGTTGAATTACTATGAAGTTGAGTCATTTGCATTAGAAATCAGCATATTTGGGTAAATGACAGTGTACAGGAAGAGTTTGTTCATTCAAATAAATTAAACACCGCTGAACTAATTTTGTTTGCTCCTGAATGATAAATAGTTTTTTCTTGTTTGTTAGTCAGATTTGGACAAACATTTCAGCTAATATAAATAAATAAATAGAGTAAATAGAAAAAGTGTGAATACAGTCAATTTTAAAACATTGGGTGTTGGACTAAAAAAAGCTTTGGCGGACTGCATGCTCTGTGACTCTGCATGAGGAACTGTGCTGTGAGGGCTCTCACTTTAGCTGCCATTTCAGGAACTTGAGTGCCTGACTCACTGACAGTGAAATTCTGATGGGAAACTTAGAGCAGTCTCAAATGGTCAGGTATTCATGAAGTGCCAGGTACTCTTGGTTTCAGATCTTTTTTGGGGGGGGGATGGGGGGGGGGGGCTTGTTAAGACCAGTATACTGCCTAAGACCAGTATATAAATGTTACTAATCTAATCAGTGATCTTCAAAACCTGCAGAACCTGTTGTTGATGAAAGCTAAATTTGGTCAGATGTTAGTGTTAGTTGGTATCAAGAAGTTTCACAGGCTACTTTCAGACTTCTATTTGATGGTGGTTGACAGGGACTGAAGAGAGTTTCACGCTTGATTTCTCAAACAAAGTTTTGTGTGAATGTTTGTCACAACACACAGAACAAGGCAACGGTGTCTGGCTTTCCTGTTAGTTACGGTGTGCTGTGTAAAAACGCACCTTTCATAGATAAATGTTAATCGCTGTCTTTCATTATTATTGCTTGCTTTGGTATTGTCTGCATTGAGAGAGCACACTAAGAGGTTGTTGTGTCACTTACTTTTGTTCCAGGCCAAGACCTTTAAGAACAAACTCTACGGAGAAAATGACATTCCATTAATGTGTGTGGATCACATCTACGGTGGTAATAATCGTTTTTACTTTTTAGCATTATTAATGAATGTAAACATTAACAATGTGATTTTTCTTGGTAAAGCTTTTTGGAACTGGGTTCTGAGAAACATTTCATTTCTTTCAAAGTTTATGAGGAAAAGAGAAAACCGATAACAGGAGCCCTTGTGAAAAACAAAAATCCATCCAAAATGATCATTCACTGTAAAGACCTCCGAGTCTTTCAGTTCTGTCTAACTTACAGCAAGGAGGAAGATGCCAGAAAGGTACTTTGTTTGACATCTGGGTTGAAATGATTATGCGCATTTTAAAGAGGGTTTCACATCCCTTTTTGCATTTGTCTGTTTGCTTTTTCAGATCTTTCAGGGTATTGCTCACCATTGTTTGGAGGAGAAATCCCTGAAGTGTGTCTTTGCCTTTTCCTATATGGGGACACCAAGCCCAAGCCCAGGTACAGATTTATCCTCAGTTTCACTTGTTGATGTCTGACTGAGTACTTCATTGTTATGTGTTTGATGTGTGCATTTAACTGCTTCTGAAACAAAATAACTCCACATATAGCAGTACCCGAAACCAGTAATTCTCCAAACACATGTAACTGCTTATACAACATGAGTTGAAACATCACCTTGAGAAGTTCATGAAGTCGCACTTATGCAGAACATCTGAAATGCAGCTCTGGTCTTGTAGCAGCAGCTGCTAAATTCTGATCATAGTCTGTGCAACTGGAATTCAACAGATGGCTGAAAGAACAACCGTCATTCTTTCTTTATAGACATTGTAATGTAGTTTATTCCTGCAATGCAAATCTGAATGTTCAGCAGCCATCACTCCAGGCTTCAATGTCACACGATCCTTCAGAAATCATTCTATTATGCCGATATGCTTTTTTGAGAAATATTTTTTTTTATTATTATCAGTCAGGGTTTGTTGAGCCTCATCAGTCAACTTTGGAAGAACAACAAAAGATGTATTTTGTATCTGCAGAAATGCCGCGGAAACAGGAGACCATTATGTTTGACTCAACAGAGGACTGGACCCGGGAAATGAAACGGACAAAGGCGAACTGTAGATTAGTCATTGAAAACGAGAACTTTGAACTCTCTCAAAGGTACTTTTTGCCGCTGTTGTTGGCTGTGAAGTATCTGATAAAATGTTACTATTGTTTGAATCACAAGGTACATGTTTAGCAACAGGATGTAATCTAAACCCAGACTGATAAAAAAATGTATCCCACACGTTTACATTTGGGTAGTTCACAAAAAACAACAACATTATTGTAGGTGATGGAACTACTCACTATTACACTTTAATCACCTTAACTGTTAAATAGTCCTTATATATATATATGTGTATGTATGTATGTATGTATATATGTGTATGTGCATTTCTAAAAGAACAAATATTTAATGTGGTCTCAATTATTATAAGGTAAAATGCATGCATGCATAATTATAAAATAGTTGCAAAATGTTTTTCTGTAGCATGTCATACATTGTGAAATAAATGTACCTAACAAAAACTGCTCTGACATTTTAGGTTACCGAAGTACTTTGTCATCCCATTAGCGATAGGGGATTTATTCAGCTACCAAGGAAAGGGATTACCAGTGAGTCAAGAATATTAGCTAAAATCTAAGCATTTAAATCATTTTTCTGAATGTTGTCATAATGTTTGTTATTGTAAAGTTATTTTTGGTCATTTTTTCTTTAGATTTGGTGTTGGTCTCATTACAGCGGTTGTGCTCTCTTCAAAGCATCTTTCCTGCCTGTGACACAGGAAGATGGGGATTTCCAAAAGCACTTGGACACGTAAATTATACTGACTCTGTTTATTATGCTGTATTTATCCCATGAGATAAGCCAGTCCGCTGCGATACCCTCATGGTTATTTGTGCCCTGGGTTTCTGTGTTTTTTTGTCACTGTTTCTTTATCAAAGGACAACATGGTAGTATGTTATCTAGTAGTGTGCATTAGCATGAACCAATATGCTTTCTTTGTTGTTCTGCTTTCTGATCAGCTGAAGGGCCAAAATGGTTGTATAATATGGTATCCACAACAAAAACAAGCCAAAACTGTCAGTAGTATTGACTGTCAATAGTACCTTCACATTGACAAGTATGTTTGTTTTGTTTTTTCAGAATGATAAATGCAGTTGCACATAATCACCTGTACTCTGTAAAAACAGAAGACCTCTCAGAATCACTTCCTAATATCCAAGACATCCAGCAGTCATATAACAAGTTCAAACAGTTCTTTCTTATCGGTGAGTATATACACGTCTCTTTCACAGGAAAAGGTGAAAAAAATCCTCAAATATTAAATGAAAGGATGGATATATATTCCAATGTTCAATTACTGTTAAATGTTTTTTATTTTTCTCTTAGAAAATTCAACCGATTTTTGGTTGTCAGATGTGAAATGGTTCTCTTCCATTGAAAGCTCAGGATGGCTAGACATTATTAGGTCAGCTTGCATTAATAAAACCCTACCATATGCATTCCTGTTTATAATCAATCAATCAATATCAATAATAAGATTCTATGAAACTATTATCCAGCTGCATTTGATGTCTTCAACAGACAATGTCTCCAAAAAGCAGTAGAGGTGGTTGAATGCCTGGAAAAGGACAACACAAATGTTCTTATAACAGGTAGGTCAAGCATGTTTCAACTAAATTAAAACTTCCAAATAATCTGGTCCTTTCAATACATTGTTTTGTTTGTTCGAGTGGTCCAACATGTTAGTTTCTGGGTTAACCAATAGTGTGAGTTTGCAATGGGACCGCACCTGTTTGTCCAGGCGTGGTAGGAGTGTCTGAGAGAACTGCAGTTCTACCTGGTGCATAAATTGCACACCTTACCTTTAGAAATGAAGGACTTTTAAACCTTGACAGATCTATCCCATTGACTTTGAGCTCGTATCCGCTGATGTTTTGTCTTGATATTGATTGGTTGCAGAGGAAGAGGGAACAGATCTGTGCTGTGTGATCTCCAGTCTGGCTCAGATAATGCTGGACCCTTATTACAGAACACTGATGGGTTTCCAGAGTCTAGTTCAGAAGGAGTGGGTGGCTGGTTGCCATGCCTTCCTGGATCGATGTAATCGCCTCCATCTGAAAGACAAGGAGGTAATTATTGCATGCTCATTCTTGCCTGTTTCTTCAGAGGCTAAGTGGAAATGTTACAGTTTTCTATTTTTTCCATTTGTATTATTCTTAATCTCTGAGAATTGCATGCTATTCTGCAGCCAAGTAGAAAGCAACCTGCAAACCTGTCTTTTATCAGGCTTTAAAATCATGGCCTGGAACACCTTTGTCTAGAATGATTGATTCTGATTGGCCAGTCATGGCTTTTAGATATTTTGATTGAAGAATATTGAACTCTTGACTATTCAGTTCAGATCATCTTCTGCAGGGCCATCAGGTTTTTCATTGCACACTGTCTCTTTCTTTTCATATAATAATACAGTTTCACCGAAAAGCGATGTCTGTTTATTTACCCCTTTGTGTTTGGTGAAATCATCCTTATTGTCTTTTCAATTTGATTCTTGTTTCTCAATGTAGTGTCATTCTCCAGTCTTCCTCCTGTTCCTGGAGTGCGTGTGGCAGCTTGTTCAGCAGCACAGCCCAGCCTTCCAGTTCTCCGAAACATACCTAACTGTGCTGTCCGACAGTGTTCACGTGCCAATCTTTAGCACCTTTCTGTTTAACTCTGCCCATCACAGAGAAAATATTATGAAGGTAGAACTTCTATATTTCATTGAAAACTCATTACCATTTACCATTGAAAGCGTTAGTTTGCTACACTGTTTTGAAGATTGCTTTTTGAGTACTGCATTCATCATTCTGCATTTTGAACCATGTTAGAGGCCTTTACAGAAGTACAGTGGTTAACAAGAAAACAGTCAGCCCTCTGTAATGCTGTTATTAGTCTACATGTTCTCCAAAGATGGTGGCCGTTGCCTCCCTGACACAGTCGGCACGCCTCCTGCTAACTGCCTGTGCTTGATTGTCTTGGCAGGCAGAGTCACCGCTTGCACAAAGCAGCCCATTGAGCTGCCCTACAGTGTGGGACTGGTCTGTGCAGTTTGACAGCAAGGCCCAGAATTTCTTCTTTAACCCCTTGTATTTAGAAAAGGTGAAACATGACAGAGCTGTACGCAAACCTCACAAGCCTAAGGTGAGAGAGTGAAATGCCTCTATATTTAATAATTTGGGGAAAGATGTTGAAGAATGCCTTTCTTTAAGATCTGTGTTCGTTTACGGCTAAAAGTGTGTCATATTTAGAAATGAGTTTAGCATGTATTTATCAGGCAGTATATTATTAATGGAAATAAATTTGGACATTTAGGTTTTGTAGCATAATATTTCAAATGCAGATATATCTGATAGCATGCGAAACTCGTTGATTACTGTTTCAATATAGTGTCGTCAAATCAATGAATGCATAAATGCATGTTTACAATGACTTGAATAGTGACCAATAAATCAGTGACAGAATCCCAGAAACAAAGCTGAATTACAATATGTAGTCTGAAATATTTGCAAATTGCATTTTAAAAGAAAAAAAAAAATTATTATACACATTTTTATATTTTTAGATATTGAAAAAAGTAATTATTAGCCAGTTTTTTTTAATCATGTGAACGCATTTTATTTTGTGGTAAATTTATTTTGCAGTGCCGTTTTCTATGATCCAATCTTTACTGATGGACAAATCAAATGACACCATAATTATTTATTTTTTTATTATTGTTTGATAACTTGAATATGTCACAATAGGGATAAATGTTTTTTGCAATTTCTATTTCATGCTGAATTTAAATTCAATTAAAAAAAAAACCCAGCCAAATTCTTCTGTAACCTATGGAAGCCCGTTTCCACCACTGAATAAATAAAATTGTGACATTTTATCTCACAAATTCAGACTTTTTGTTTTGGAATTCATAGTTTATATCCCACTATTTTGACTTTGTAACTTGCAATTGCAAGTCCATATCATGTAACCCTGAGGAAAAAAAAAGTCATAATTACAAACTCGTAATTGTGAGATAAAAACTCACGGAAATGGGCTTCCATATGGTATCACGTCTTGCTACAAAATATTTTAAAAAACCTGTTTTTAGTACCATACAAATCTTAATTATTTACTGTTAAGTTATAACAAATCTCACAAATGTTGGTGTCCCGATAAAACCATCATAAGAGCATAGCTATTTGGTAAACTTGAAGGTGAGGGAGACACCATACCCAATCTTGCCCTACTTGTACTTCATGTTTGTCTGACTGTGCTGTTTATATTGAATAATTTCTAAGTTGAAATTAATATGTAATATTTACATTGTTTTTATCCAAAATCTCTAGCACCAAAGACATTTATCCTTACCCAGTTCAGCTTTCAAAACCCCACTGAAGAAAGGTTTCTTTAAGGACGAGGCCGATAGCCTTAAAAAGATGCTACGAGTGAAGCGTCTCAGTCGCTGGAGGGGCTCTCCGGATGCCCCCGCTGCCACCACCCGCGAGTTCTACGAGTCCTGGCAGAACCGTCCTCTGGACTATCACGGCCTCCTGCTCCCCTATCTGGACGGACCGGCTGTCCGTGTCTGGATGCAGCGCTACCTGCGCTGGATACCGGAGGTGTACATCCTGGGCGGAGGCTCCATGGCCGTCATGACCAAGCTTATGGAGCTTCAAAATCAGGTGCAGGATCTGAAGCGTGTGCTGGAGGAAAGAGACCCATCACAAGCTGCTGAACTTGATCACCGTCCATACCTTCAGCAACGGCTGCTCTCATTCGACTCCTCAGGACGACTGTCATCCTCATTTCCCTTCGCTTACACCCGCAGCCGAAATTTCAAGCCCAGCATTCCTATAGCTCTGATGCAAAGCCTTATGTTAACTGACAGCCTAGCCTGTCAGGAAGATGAGGCCAGTTCGTTTGTGAGTTTTGTTTAACTGAGTCTTTTTTTCATCCATTTTTTTTATATTTGTTCATTAATTATTATAATATAATGTTATGAGGTAAATACGGGATTATAGTGGCCTTGCCAGATTCTAATTAGGTGCTTAAAGTGCCTTTGGTGCTAAAGCGGGTCCTTTTGGAAAGTAAAACAGGCTTTTGTCAAACCACATGTGCCCTACTGTATCAAAAACATAATATGAGGCTTAGGACAGGATGTAAGCTCTTTTATTTTTGATGTTCTTCACGGAACAATACCTAGAATTGTTCTCTTGCTCATCACAAAACAGGAACAGGATATAGCCCTGAGCTTCCAGCCTTTCCACAGTGCAGTGTTACATAACATTATTACACAGTAACATTCCAAATCGTATTCCATTCCAGTGGTGTATGAATGGATGAAACTATCCTGAATAACAGCAGCCATTATAAGAGTAACAAATACATCTGACTTCCACACTTTTCTGACTCCTCACACATAACTCTACTCAGTGGTCTCTGTATCTAAAGAAGGTTAGCCAAGGAAAATAGTGTGGAGCCATCTACAGGTTTATTATTGTTACTGCTGCATTTAAAATGTATTGAAGATGAGAGTATACTCACTGAGGTCTGATGTGACCGCTCATTTCTTTTCCCTAGATGCCTAGTCAGCCTTCGGGTTAAAAGATGTTTAATAAGGGCTTTTTTGTTTTGTTTTTTCTTAAGAAAATGTAAGAAAACAGGAAGTATGGAACATTACATGAGATCAGCTGTCTCGGAGTTTCAGTGCGTTGTTGCACAATGTACATTGTGTGGCTCTTAGACATCCAGTGAATGGCTGGCTCTTATTTTAGTAGTACATTAAGACTGAACGATTAAAAAAAATACACAAAGCTGATTATTAATAGCATCACATTTATACCACAACAGGATTCAACTGCCCTATATATAGATAGATAGATAGTTAGATAGATATATGGAAAATCATAGTACACTGCAAACTTCTGAAAATATACTTATTTAAACACACAAGCTAATGTAAAATTGGATTTGTGCACATTTTCTTATTTTCCTTTCTGAGGTGCCTGCAGGACTACTGCCACAAATCAACAGGCTCTTCGTTCTTCCAGCATTTGACATGTAATGAAACTGATGTAAGCAATGAACTGTTATTTGCTGGCAAAAGTGTGGAGAATGCTCTTTTTGAGAATTTAGTTTTTGTTTACACCTTTTGATCCGTGTTTTGCACTACTGCTCCTTGCCAGTCGATCACTGTTACCTGAACAGTCAGCTGTAGATCTGATTCTGTTCAGTTCAGTTCAGCACCTATCTTGTGTTTTGCAAGTGATTGCATGCTGGATTTGAAACTTGAACTTAATACTGTACAGTTGTTTTGTATTTTTCTATAGCTAACTTTTAACTGTCAACGTTTAATTATCAAAGTTTGGCCTTAAAATATATGAAGTATATCAGATTGCTTTATTTTGGACCACTGACTTAAAAATGATAATTGTTCATGTTAAAGAAGCATTAAACACTCTTTTATATTTACTTGAGAAATATGTCACTCGCTGTTATTGTCCACAGTGTATGATTGAAATAAAAGACTGTTTTGCAATCATGCTTAATTCTTATAATCTAACAAGCAATAATTTTAGATTAAACAATATAACTTTTAAAGGTTATAGTTCTGACATTTAAATGTGTATATATATCTTTCTTTACAATATTTAAGATATTTGATTTGATTTTATATGATTCATATTTCTTTGTGCACTAATTCTCTTGAAAGTGCTGTAATGGTACAACTTGCCCTAAAACTTTAAATTAATGATAATATTATTATAATAATATAATATAATGATAATATATTTATGGTACCACCTGAAGTCTGTCACAAAACCTATAGTGACATTCTTAGAGTCTTTTTCTTTTGTTGTTGTTTGTTTAAATTTAGTTGCTAGTAATTTCTGTCATTGCAGTGTTTTTGTTATTATATTCTTTTTGTGTGTATCTAGCTTTTATTGTAATTTTAATTTATTGCACTACTTCAAGTTAAAATAAATAAAAATGAGAATTGTCGCTTTGGCACTTAGCTGTTTATGTATATATATATATTAAGTATATATATATATTATTATTATTTATTTTTTTATTTTTTTCTTATGGTTTTGGTTTTATCAAACTATATTACCCTGGTGCTACCTAACGCACCGAGATGCTCAAACAATTCTGTCTTGGGATGTAGCCCCTCCGGGTTTCGAGATCAAACCTGAGTGTCGAGATGCCACATCCACTGCTCTTCTTGTCACGGCTGGTCGCCATATTAAACCTGACGGAATCGGCGACGCTCCGCGGTAGAGATCGCGAGGGGCCCCTCTCCAAAACAAACCCCGATTTGCACCTTCATTCCCCTAATTCACCCCAGGAATCATTTATGCATCGGACTGAATAAGTCAGTCTTTTCTCAGACAGGAACTGTCTGGGAAGGAGGTTTAGATTCAGTGTTTGAGAGATGAGTACTTTGACCCAGCGGAGCTCCGGCCTGGTGCAAAGACGCACCGAGGCTTCGCGCAGCGCTGCGGCCGCAGACAGAGACCGCGGATCCGGCGACGAGGACTACGAGACCCGCCGGGGAGACGAGCTGGACGAAGATGACACCGGTGATTCCAAGGAAACCAGACTGACCCTGATGGAGGAAGTACTGCTGCTGGGCTTGAAAGACCGCGAGGTTGTTGCTGTGTTGCTTTATTTTGATTAGTAACATTAGTTGACTGTAGTCGATGTTTAGCCCTTTATCTCTTCTTCACTCACCACAATCGCTCCCAGTTGATAATTGAGCTCTTTAAAAAAAGAAGGAGCTGAAAACAATATGGTTGTTCATTATTATTATTATTATTATTATTTCAGCCCGTTTGTTTTTAAATAAATTGCTGACGTTTTGAGTTAAAGTCAGCCACATGATTGCTGTGATGCAATGTAACGTTAGCTTTTAGCTTGCATTGAACTGCATTATAAGTTGTTTCTCTGGCCCACCAGACTGTCAGAACAAATAATAGTTAACCACATCGGTTAAAAAAACAGACTAATCAATTTAACTCCGTAATATACAACTATAGTCTGTTCGTGTAGCATAAGGTAGCCAAAGGTGTGGAATATGAAAGTTTTAAATACAATATGTATCTGATAAAAGTATGAATTTGAAGCAAATGTGTATATATTAATACAAATCAAAAGATGCATGTTTGTTGCTTAAATGCACTCATCCCCCACTGGGACCCCTGTCCTTGTCACACATCGCCCACACATGTACACATTCTCAAGAAACATCCAGATATGCTTAACATAGTCATAACAAGAAGCATTTTGGAACAAATCCATATATATATATATATATATATATATATATATATATATATGTTTTTTTTTTGTGGCGGTTCTCCATGTCTGTCTTATCTGAAACACAGGTCTTGAGACCTCTACTAAGAAGTTTTGGTAACATTTTATTTTAAGGGGTCCTTGTTACATGTTACATATACTTACTATTATTATACCAGCAACAATAAATTATGCATAGTTACATGCAAGTAACCTTAAGCCAAACTTCTAATCCCAGCCCTGACCCTGTAGTAAGTACATGTAGTTAATTAATATTACTCCGTATTAAATGTATAATTACACCATAACACCATAAGGACACCTTAAAATAAAATGTAACCAAAGTTTTTATTGTCCTGATAATGACATCACTTGCTTCAATGTGATGAGGGCATGTGATAATGGTGTAGCCATACTACTGTTTTTTCGTGGAATGATGCTTTTCAAGTATACAGTGAGTAATGAACAGTATTCTGTGAGTAGTAGTAAGCTAGTATTCCATTGTGATTATAGCCATTCATTATGAGGGACGTCACCAATATGGAAGGCATGGGTCATTGAAAGGTCCCAAATCAATATAGAACCACAACGTTGAATTGACAGATATGACTGTGTAAAGGGAAAGAAGCCTAAAATTAGCCAGTTGTGAGATGCCTGCTGTTATTGTGTTGACTGAGCCTTAATTAAGGTTTATAGTAAGTAGTTTAATTGCACCTACCTCATTGTCTGGCCTCATTGTCAAATTACTGTCTGCTTTCAGTTATACTCTCAACATCAGCTTTTCAGTATTATTCAGTTTTATTTGGGCTGTATGTCTTTGGATTTCTTTGCCCACAGACCTAAAACAGTGGGTCTTTGGTTGTTGTACATGTCAAAAATTTGAGGCAACTCATTTTTTTTTTTCTACAACAGAGATTTGCAAAGGGTCATGTTTTAAATTTGTATAGTTTCTTTCCCTGTTGTCATGGATAGATGTTTTTGAGCTATTGAGTATTTCACATTGATCATGGAAGTGTTATACACTTTAGAGTTTGTTCACTAGGTTAGTTTTGCAAGGGTGGTCGATAACTTTCCTTTTATTTTTAACAGCAGTGCACAAGAAGATTATTACAGAAGGTCTTTAATCCCTGCCATGTTCCGTTATTGAATATGTCTCACTTAAGATTTGCTTATCTGCATGGAAAGCAGCAGAAAGGATAAATGGCTTAACTGAACATGTCCCAGTTACTACAGTATGCTCATGCTTATGGGTGGCACAGAATTTACAGAAACATTGACGCTCGGTTCTGTTGCTTGTTTGGGAGAATCTCACAGAACCTGTCAGAAACATGTGTAGGCCATATTTTACTCCAAAAGAAAAAAATAAAAGATATTGTACTTGATTGTCATGCAATTAAAGGCGTGTTACCCTATTACATCACATTAATGCATTTTGGGGTAATGTGAATCATTCTGAGCAGCAAACACCAAACCATGATCTTAAACCCGTGTAAAAATTGTTAATAATATTTCACAATACATCTACAAGGACACCGTCTGGGTCATTTTAACTGGCCACCTTGACATTTTTAATCCTGATTGCATGTCTAACCACATTAAACCAACAAGAAAAGATGACATATCATAAGATGACATCAAGCATTGATCTACTGTGAAGTAAAAAGAGGTCTATTTTGCATGTGGTTCCTCTCCTCCAGCAGTTGTGACTGTGCCATGTTTAAATACAGCTGCATTTGCCTACTGAGCCCTTATCATGATTGTCTGCCCGCATGTCAGCTCTTAGTGAGCTCTTATGCTGTTATCAGATCTCAAGTATCTAGTTTACTCTAGTGACAGAGGACTTGTGTACAGTGTCAACAAGAGAACTATGACAGACTTGTTTGAGCCTGACTGTTGTGTTCTTTAAAGAAGCTATTTTTTAATTGTGGAATGCATTCATTGTAATTACTTATTTTTTGAAAAGATAAGATACTGAAGTCATTCAGACTTTGCCATACTTGTATCTTGCCAGTCTGTCATTCTAGTAATGTCAGTAATCAAAGGGGGGCAGTTGAGATGTGGTTGGGTAAATGATGACATCATTTTCAGTTTTTTTCATTTGTCCCAGGACTTTGTGCTTTGATTTGGCAAAGTTAGATATGATTTTTTGTTTGACACTTCCATTCAAAATCCACATGCTTCCTGTATTTGAATGACCTTGACAGTGCAAGATGAACTGCTATGATACAGGTCATTGAGTACACAGAATGATATAACATTGTGCTTCTATCGAGTTTTTTGCATGCACTCCACTTCACGTGCAGAGCATTGCCTGTGTTGCCAGCTCATTGAAAGAGGCCTGTTGTTTCCCATTATTGGCCTCTGGGACAGGAGACTGGACCTCACAAAGCAGGCCTTGTTAATACTGGAGAGATCCATTGCTCACTTCATCCAGTGCTAACCATGACACTGCACAGAGTCGGAAAAAAATTCACAATTTTAATTGATGAATTCAGTTCAGGCCACACCTCACAAGAAGCTGAAGAATAACAAAAGTGATGTAACTGATTTACATTGTGTTGTAGTCCAACATGAATTGTGACTAATTATTAAAACTAATTATTGTTATTGTTACGCCTGTTTATGCCTATGTAATTTTTAGTTTGTGCAATACTTTTTTTTTTAACCACAACTAGCCATCTGCACGTACACACACACACACACACACACACACATATATATATATATATATATTCAAATTACAGATCACTTTTTTGGAGTGGGGTTTGCTTCTCATTTGTTCCAACTTAAATTAGATCCTTGTATGATCCTTTGGTCTTCACATAAAACAACTGGCGTCCATATTAGTAGTGTTTATCATTTTGAGTCATCTTGTAAACTGTATTTGTACATTTTTCTTTGTTCAAAAAACAATTAGTTGGAAGTTTTAGTTACTTTGGAGCTCTACATTTCGATGGGAGATGTATACTGACTTTCTTCATTTTGTTTTTGTGCAAGGGCTACACCTCCTTTTGGAATGACTGCATTTCATCAGGCCTGCGGGGCTGCATGCTCATTGAGCTGGCCTTGAGAGGGAGATTGCAGCTGGAGGCCTGTGGCATGAGGAGGAAAAGCCTACTTGCCCGGAAGGTAAGATTCAGGACTCTGGTGTCAGTACATTTACAATTGCGTAGGTCACTTTCTACCACTAGAGGGAGCTCTTTGATGTTAATTGTGTGTCAGGACGCTGTTTTTTGCGGTTGGTGTTGGCTGTTGTAAGTGAGAACTTTTATTATTAAACCTAGCTAAGATGTGTCCCTGGAAAATGCATTACATTTAATATATGAGGGAAAACTCTTTGGTCTTCAGTTGAAGTAGTTCACATGATTTTATCCTCTTGAGTTCACTGCCTTGATGTTAGTGGTGCTTTGTGCATTGGGGTGTTATAATGTGTTCAGTGACGTGTATCTTCTCTTTTTTTAAATTTTTTTTTAGGTTATATGTAAGTCTGATGCTCCGACGGGGGATGTGCTGTTGGATGAGGCTCTGAAACACATAAAAGACACTCAACCGCCCGAAACCGTGCAGAGCTGGATAGAGTTACTCAGTGGTGAGGTTTGCACAGATCATTTGAGTTTCTCAGACTTTTCAATTATTTACATTTACATTCATTCATTTAGCTGACACTTTTATCCAGAGCCACTTACAATTGCTATATATGTCAGAGGTTGCACACCCCTGAAGCAACTAGGGGTTAAGTGTCTTGCTCAGGGACACATTGGTGTCTCACAGTGGATTCGAACCCAGGTCTCTCACACCAAAGGCATGTGTCTTATCCACTGCACCAACACCACCCCACACATTTATTTATTTATATTTGTTTGAAGAAGAAAGTCATATACACATAGAATACACAATAATTTTCTTTTTTGGGTGAACTGTTACTTTAATATTTTTGTGGGAACCATGATACTTTTTTCAGGATTATTTTATAAACTGATTGTTGATATGAACAGTATTTATTCGTATTTAGAATCTTTTTTAAAATTATAAAATTCTTTTGATCAATTCAACACATCCTTGCTGAGTAAAAGCATTAATTTCTATTCAAGAATCAAGATCTTACTGGCCCCAAACTTTTGAATAGTAGTGTAATTAGATTACATGACTTTGTATTAAATTGGATCATTTTAACCATTGCTACCCTCCAAATGTACTGTGCCTGGTGCACATAAAAATGCTGGATCCAGACTCTCTTGTGTCCAGAGTGTGGATTTTGAGAGCGATTTCTGTTACCTATGAGCTCATTTGGAAATGTCTCAGCATGGTGAGCCAAAGGGTCAAAGGGTGAGATCAAAGCATCTGAGAGAAGGAGCTGCCGTCTTCGTCTAGAAAGTGTATAAAAATGTGCTCAGAATTAGATCACAGCCATAAATTACTGCACGATGATGACTAGCAAATGCTCTACCACAGTCTGCTTTGATCCTGAGATGTCTGTGCTTCTCTGCTTCAGCACAGGGGCCGACCAAATGTCGGTTGGTGGTACTCGCTCGAGGGACTGTTGCATGACTTCTGCATTCAAAATTAATGTCAGCGACAAGAATGCAAGCTGCTAAAATCTTAAAGAAAAACTATTAAAAAACTATATTAATAACGTAATAATCCTGTAGGAGCAGCTATCAATAAATGGGACTACACTAAAAAAGTGATTACTTGAAAACTAGCATAATGATGCATAATGCAATGATATCTTTTTAAATTGCTTGATATTGGGTATTTATTTGTGCATGACCATTTTTTATTTGTTTTTAAGTTTCTTAATCTCAAAATTAAATAATTAAAAAGATTAATAATGTAATGCCAGTGTGTTAAATGCAATCTTTAACAAATCTTAAAATGAATGCCCACACTGCACATTGTTATGTTGTTATGCCTGAATTCACTTGCATTTTTGCCATTTAATTTTTATTTATTTAGGCATAGTAGTGTAGAATCAATATATTGGCCAATTATTAGTTATCTGCCATCATTTAAATGTGCCAAGCTTATTGATATCAACTGGGAATTTAATAATGGTGCACTGCAGTCCTTAATCATTCTAATTATTTTATTTATTGTACTGTATGTAATTATATGTCTAGCTGTCTAGCCATCACACAGAACATAAAAAAGGTATTTTCAAGAACAGTGTGGCCCAATCAAGGAATGCGCTCGTTTCTGATCTTACCTTGTGCTGGCATTGTCTGAATAGTTATGAAAAATTATCTTATTTACATTTCTGATTTTATAAATTCCTCACTCAAACGTTGACAACACCTGTACAAGATGCAGTCAGGCTTCATTTGTTCAATTTAATCTCTTTCCTTTACAATGAAATGTCACAAAAATACAGCCCTCATGGGAGCTGTACATCTTATGCCTGATTTATTTTATATTTTAGTGGTCATTTTGACTATGAGAGATTAGTTTAATCTCTGTCTGTGTCAGATGAAGTGAATGTAAGTGTGTTTGGTGCTAAAAGTGCTTGTCTTTTGCAGGTGAGACATGGAACCCATTGAAGCTTCACTATCAGCTGCGTAACGTTCGAGAGCGCCTGGCTAAGAACCTGGTAGAGAAGGGCGTCCTCACCACCGAGAAACAAAACTTTCTTCTGTTCGACATGACTACACACCCCCTTACCAATAATAATATTAAGCAGCGCATTATTAAGAAGGTGCAGGAGGCCGTATTGGACAAGTGGGTGAATGACCCTCACCGAATGGACAAGCGTATTCTGGCCCTTATATTCCTCGCCCATTCCTCTGACGTACTAGAGAACGCGTTCGCCCCACTGCTGGATGACCAGTATGATTTGGCCATGAAGAGAGTACGGCAGCTGCTGGACCTGGAGCCTGAGGGCGAGAGCATGAAGAACAACACCAATGATCTGCTGTGGGCCGTGGTGGCCGCCTTCACCAAATGAAGCAGTTCACATGTAAGATCAGCTTTGAGAATCAGTAGACCTGGTGTGTCCAAATGGAGTCCTTGTAGATATTCCTTCCTCGCTAATCTCTCTACAAGATCTTTGATTGGATTTCTCTGTTTTCTGATAAGGGGACCACTTTATTTTGTCTTTGTTGATTAATTTGGTCAGTTGAATCATGCATTTGGCAACCTTCCCACCGTGGACTGTTGGAGCGTTTACAATTTGCATCGGCACACAAAATGTGTTTTTTTTTTTTTTTTTTTATTCTTTTTTTGTCTGGACATCTGTGTTGGGTGCCTAACAGATTTTACAATTGGAGAATTAAGCAAGGATATATTTTTCCCCTTGATTTGTTATCAGTTTTGTGCATTTAATTAAAACTGATGAATCTGCATATGGTACGACTCAACAGCTGCTCAAGAAATAAAGTACACTGCAGTGTATTGTCATTTTATTTTATTTTTTTATCAAATTTGTCTTTATTCTAATAATGAAGCCTGAAAAGAAACCAAAAAGGACAGATTAGTTGTTTGTGGCAAGTGTTAGTGTTAAAAGATTGTCACATTCACACTACTGAAACAAAAGAATCAAACAGCATTTTGATTGCTAGTAAATGCAAATTTAGGGAATGGAAAATCTTTTTATTATTCTTTTGATTATTTTTTGATTCCTGCCATTCCCACCGATTCCCTCGATTCTTTCTGTTCTGTTCCGTAACACCCCACAACTTCAAACTCTACCTCTTCACACATTTATTGTGGTGATTCTGATTGATTTCAGTGGGTTTCTATGTGCCTGAGATTGGTTACAGGATGCATAGCTCTCAAGGTGCAGTATGTTCTGTAGCTCTTGGTGACATGGCATTAATGGAGCTAGATTCAGAAATTGGTTGTATATTCCTCGGTGGCCTTAAACACTAATCATGCTACCAGAAACTAAATTTGACAACCACAAGAGTTGGTTTAATTCTTAGAAGCCCGTGCTCCCAAAAAATAAAGATATATAAGGCATACAGCTTCATTTTCTTTAGACATTTTTCCACTGATATATAAAAGTGCTCAAGGTTATAAGGGAAGTTTTATGGTGGAGTGAGTGTACTCTCACTTCTAAACAAACATGGGATTTAAAAATAATTCATAACTTTCAAAAATGTGACTTTTATATGTAAGAGCAGATTCCTCCATTTTCTCAAGTCAGTATATTATTGATATTATGTTATTATAATTAGCTGATTGGAGATACTGTAGGATGGATTGGCATTCGGTCACAATCTAGTTGAATCTGTATAGTTTCATACTGCATACCATATGAGAAAACTGCATCGATCTTTATTTTGCCTGGCATGTAAAAGCTAGCACAAGCATGTCTTAATTTAGTTTTCTTACACAAGCCTTTGTTCAGTCATCATATTTCAATGTTTAGTTACTGTCATCATGTTGATTTGTATTCCTTTTTATAGCAATAATTAAAAAATCAAGATTCTTTTGTTGTGCTGTTTGTTTCTTTCAGAATGATGGTAAATGCTAGCTTCACAATGGTTAATTGTATGTAGCGATGGTCTGGGAAATCCACCAATTGTTTCAAAGAGTCGACTTAAGACATGGGGGATTTTTGAAGTGTCTGAAAAGTGTCTCAGAGGGAAAGAAAATTTAAATTGTGTGTGTAGCTTTAGGACTCACTATAAAGGGACCCCAATGTATATACTTTCTTATTCCCATGAAATAAACTACGGTCTTGAAAGTGCCTCAAACATCGTCTGTTATTTATTTTGTGAAGAAGCAAGTCCTGCATTTGATGCATCAGTTGCAATTTGTTCAATTACTTTTCATTTATCACATATGGGAGACAAATTCAGACAAATGTAAAAAAAAATGGACACCTACAAATATAAGTTACTAAAGCAATTGTTTTTTTGTTTTATTTGAATTTCATGTAAATTAATTTTGTATGACTAACAGATATATACAACTGTTCAATCTTCAGGAATTGGTAACTTTTTTTGAAAATGTTTTTTGAAAGAAGTCTTGTATCCTCACCAAGGCGGTAAAACAGTAAACCAAAACAGTAGCATTGTGAAATATTAGTACAATTTACATTGCCTTCCTATTGAAAGTCTCACATGACCCTTCAGAAATCACTCTAATATGCTGATTTGGTGCAACATGCATTGATTAATAAGCATTAAGCTTTAAAAAATAAAATACAAAGCAACTGCAGCCCATCTTCATCCATGTTGCATTTTCCGAAGCACAGAGGTATATACTTCCTAAACTAAGCATTTGAAGTCATTCAAACAACCGCTAATGAGCATTTCAGCTATGTAAATGAATGTATGTGGGCTTCTAGATCGCTAACTATCCATTTGTATGTATACATCATTGCTATAATTCTAGATGGAAAACCCCCAGATCCGAAACACTCATTGAGAATAGGTTTGTGTTTATCCTGTTGAGAGTAAACACAGTTTTATTCCACATTAGTTGGTGAACAGAGTTTCTCTTATGTCAGGGTTCTTGTATTCACACGCTCTTTCCTTTTTGGTCATTTTACATTCAGTCTTCTCCCAAAGCATTGGATGCTTGTTTACCACCAACATAAAGTGTTGAGTGTCCGGTCTATTCTCGTGTCTGGCCTGGTGTGCTGTCTGGTTTCTGCAGACGTTTGGCCATCTGGGCAGCTGTGGTGGAAGGTTTTATTATGTCTGCTTGCGCAATAGCCTCACTGCACTAATATTTCAGCTTGGCTCATCTCTTAACACTGAAAGAAAATGCTCAGCCAAGGGGTCAGAAGCGAGCATAACACCTTCATCCTTCGATATGGTTGAAACATGTTGCTCTGGCATTGTCAATGATGACTCATAGTTATGTAAAATTCTGTCTTTTCCTTAAAGGGAAAGTGTTTGACATGCATATTCCCGTCGGGAAATGTTGAGGCTTGGAAGCTTGTGATTACGTTGACTTATCCAACGTCTTTGCTGATTTAAAACACAGTCCACCCTGCTAGCTGACAGAATTCTGCTATACTTGGTGTCTCAGAAAATTAACTCGTAAGTTCATGAAAGTGTGGTCGATATGATTTATAGATTAGCAAGAACTGCTTATTATCAAGCGAGCTGCAAATGTGATGCTGGCTCCTGTTTGCATCACAGATAAGAATCTAGGCAGTGTTATGAAATATGTGCTGTGAAGATTCGATACACAGTAAACCCTTATTCGCTGTAGCCTACCAACACTGGAAATATTTATGATTTGTTTATCTGTTTTGGCAAAGCTCTTATGCAGACCTAACAGTTATGTGTTCAACTCCTTGACTGCAAAAATAAATATCAGTGTTAGTTTCATAACTACCAACAGATCAGAATATACTTTTGTAGTCCCCTTTATATAAATTTGATTTTAAAAAGCATGAACATAAATAAAAAGATTTATGTTAATGATTTAGATTTTTTTTTCAATATCAAGTGACAACATTAGATATAAATGGCATGCCACTACTAAGACACACATTTTTTATCTTTATTAAGTATTTACAGTCATTAATGCCATAAATAAATTAAATAATTCCTTCATTTTACCACTGAAATTCAATAGTGATGATTTAAAAAATAAACCTATGTATATAACCTCTGAAATGTAATGGTGGTGAATACTTTGTGAAAAAATAAGAAAATCAAAAAGTGCAATAGTACACACGCACAAACACATATAAAAGTATGATGGAATGGTTTAAATAAGCTTATAATTCAGGAATGGTTCAGTCTGTGCTGAGACATTCATCCAATTGAACATTTTTGGTATGACCTGAACACTGCTGCAAGCCAACACTTTCTAATTTGGCAGAGATTGGAGGGAATTTTTTGAAGAACTGAAATGTGGAAATTTCATGCAGACATAACTGAGAGTACTGTAGTTGCAACTTGAGGAGTAGGTCTACAGCATGAACTCATGAGGGTGATTGCTTTGTGTTAAATTAATTATTTCAATACAATCTGGAAGTAAAACAAAATGTAGACATAAAATCTAGGGGAGAGTACTCTCTCAAGGTGTGATGTCATTTTTCTTTTGCATTAATGTCTATTCCATTTCTATAATTTACTACATCTTCCAAAAAGTGTCTGCTCGACTTGGCATGACCTGTGGTCAATCTGTGGGTGTCCAGCAGTCTGAAAGTGCAACATTGTCTTCATAGTTAATTTCACTTCCCTTGAAATAATAAATGACCTAAAGGCACATAAGCGCCTCCCAAATCAAAACCACCTGGGCCCAAGAATGCCTGTGTACCCCATTGTTTCTATGGATTCCTGCAGTTGAAGAGTACAGTATTTCATCTGCAGAACAGCCTTCTGAATATTAAATGTAAAAAAAAATCCAAGGTTTGTAAAACAATGATTTTATAATTCTCCACCTCCAATCAGTGGTATTACAAAAAAGTGAATAATGAATGAATAATAATGAATATTATATGCTGATATAAGACATAACTGTAATCAAGTAAAATCAAAGCTAACAAATCTACAGCCCCTGTGTTAATCATAACATTTCTAATCAGGATTTCAATCATAAATAGAGATGTTCGCATGCAATTGTGTTTGAGAGCAAACAAAAATATCGCAGCAGTTTTTTGTTCTGAGACATTTTTCACGTTCCTGTTTGATACAAACATTTGTGAAATTTCCTGCCAGCCCTGAAAAAGAATTCCCTTCATACATTTTCTGTGATGAACATACAGTTCCTCACAAAAGAGTTGCTGCTTTTAACAAGGTATTTTGTTTATTTAAGCTTCGAGGCATTGATTCTGTTTGTGAGGACACTGAATGAGACTAAAGGCAGGACAAGTCTGGTCCGAAAAGGAGTTGGGAGTCTTAAATCTTGTTTTTTATGATCTGATTTGCCATGCCCGGACAAATCTCATCTGGGGATTTCCAGAGGTTATGATTCAGAGTTTTAGTAATTGTAGATTATATTGACAGAAATATACTTATATTTAAGTTTGTTCACTTATATAGGTAGGACTACTTGAATCGAATGAATTGGAGCAATTCATTTTAACAAATAAATCTCCGTAACTAATTACTGCTGTTATGATAAAACCAAAATATAACAGATTAATATACATTTTGTAAAATAACTTTTTAAAAGTGATTACCTCTTAACATTACACAGTGGGCTCTCAGTTTGAATATGAAATTTGTAATTCCACTTGAAGTCGTTTTTAAACCTTTAAACTGCCAAATATGGCTCTAAAAGATCAATTTACCTCGAGGCATTTAACAACTGCTCTGTGTTTATAGACAGATCCAGCAGCAGCTAATTAAACAGCAGCAGCAGCAGCAGCGGTGATGCTCCGCCCACTCCCTGCGTCATTCCCCACTGCGAATCGCGTGCATGTGTTAAAACTGAGCCTTTACTGTTACTGCTGCATCCTTTGTGAAAGAGTTGTCAAAGTTGACCAAAAGGGAGGCGGTTTTTTACAATAACACTCAGACGAAAAAAGTTCAGCTGTTCGGTGTGCATGTGGAAGGCTCCTCTTTCCCAGATCAATCGACTTGTGAATCGGATTTCATTGATTTGGATTAAAATTTCTTCTAGTAATGGAAATGCAGTCTGCCAACACGGTTTAATGCAGTTGTACGGAGGGTAAGTTTTAGTTTATATAGTTTATAGCTTCACTGAGTCTCCCTTGACTAAATTCATTTCGCATTTTTGCCTTCTGGCTGTCTGTGCCGAGACATTCATGGACAAATGTTGTCTAACGGACATCTACAGTATGCTGCGTTATACATAATGGGTTATTACTACTAAACAACAGTGTTACTGTATCTGTCATTATAACGGAAAAAAATCACTGCTTTTCCTCTGTTAAGTTATTAACCTTACATTTGTGAAACTACCTACTTTTAATAATGAGTAAGTTAGCATTCTTAGGTTTCAGCACTGGTTAGTTTGTAATTTGGGCACTGATTTTTAGCTAATTTGTGCACTCGGTGGTCATTTATTTATTTATTTATTTATGTATTAAATAAATAAGACGAAAAGCTTGAGAAATTGGTAAAAAATTATTTTCATTGTGTACATTTACATTATTCATAATATTAGAGAAAAAAAAGTTCTCTATGGAATGGTTTACCCCATGGGTACTACCATGTTGACATCAAATATCATTCGATTGACTACTATTACTAGTGCTATCGTAATTATACATGTTATTTAACAATAAAGCATATGAAAGAGTGCCATTGAAGAGATTAGCCTTATTATTTTCCTTGAATCCAAAACCTGCAGCCTTGGCATACTGTAAGTTGATTTATATATATAATAAATTAATGCACAATTTTGCTAGCTACTTGTGGACATAGTGATATGCCTGTCTGTGTTGTGTACACATACTTCTCATCCATTCACCTGAAGTGTGAGTATGCATTACCTGTGTTTTAATGCATCTCTGTACATCCGTGTATGTGCATTAGGCTACTGTTTGGCTGACAGTTATGTGCTCCATCTGATGCGTTCACTTATGGAGGTCTCCTCCCTTTGTTTGTGTCTGTTTCTGCTGAGGTGGGAGAATTTCACTCTGTTGTCAGTCATGGCAGTCAGCGTTTAGACCTCACATTACCATTGTACCATTGTTCGTATACCTCTGGGAAAAGCAAAAATATCCAGTGATTTAATGTGATCTAATGACCTGTTTCTTATTGTGTACTTTAAATGCAACATGTATTTCAGAGGTACCATATAAGGTAAGAAACAAGATGTAAGCTGATCATGATGGTCAAACTTCTGGACAAGATCCATCTTGACTCCTTTTTTGTGTAATATTCTCAAATTCCAAGTTATGTTCATTTAAAAAAATAAATAAATAAATTAAAAAAAAAAGGCTATATATATTTCCAAGCCAGAAGCCTTAACTAGTAGTGCCAGTCTGCATTATGACATTGTACATTTGGAGGCATTTATTCATCATCCATCTTAAAGGTTATCGGCTGTCATGTGATCCTTTTTTATTTGCATAGTTTCAAATTCATATGACAATAATTATTTTGTGCCCTGTAAACTCCACAGTGCATTAGAATGCTACTGACCTGCTTGGTTTCTCCATAGTCACTTCATGGTAGGTAGCTATAGATCATGAAAATACCAATTCTTTTTCTTCTTAATGCTTCATACATTAAATATCTTTTCACGCATGATCCATGAGTAGCATCCTAGTTCACTGAAGCAGAGTGGTCATCCTGGAAAAAGTGAACAGCAGTGTGTATGGTCTAAAAAAAGACCGTAATTGTGCATCTCAGAGAGAATGGGGAGACTGGAAGCAGGGGAGTGTCAGTGGGTTGTGGTACAGTTGTTGTTTTTGGGTTAAGCTGCACAGCATCTGGCACACCGCCCAACAGCAATGCATGGCACATCCAGTGGGGAGACCACAGGACTGAACCAACCCGCCCCCTCTAGATCAAATTCTCTTCTGGAGGATTACATCTGTGCATCTCATACTGCACCATTAAACAAAGAGTAAGGAAAGACAGCCCACCTCATAGAGAAGATTACAGCTTCTGGATGTGATGTAGAGCATCCAAATATTTGTCTTTGTATGGTTGACATTAGGTGCTTTACATAAATTTTGCCTGTGCGGTTATCTGTTAAACGAATGATGGCCAAAGTTCAGAGATGAATGGGGACACATTTGAATGGATCTCTGCTTGTATTAAATACATATATATATTTTTTTACATCTTATAGAAATAGATGCGACTAAAGCAGACTATTAACTTTTCCTACACTCAAAGAAGTGTTGGCATCGCTGAAGTAATTTTTTTGCTCTGCATTTTGCTGTGCTCTGCATTTAACCCATCAGCAGTGAACACACACCTGGAGCAGTGGGCAGCCATTTATGCTGTGGCACCCGGGGAGCAGTTGGGGGTTCAGTGCCTTGCTCAAGGGCACCTCAGTCGTGGTATTGCCGGCCCGAGACTCAAACTCAAAAGTCAAACTCTCTAACCACTAGGCCACGACTTCCCCCTGTGATGGCAAAATCCCATTACACATAAAATCCCATTACACGACTTCCCCCAAATGCTGTGATGTGTTGTGGTTAACTTATTTACACTGTAAATTCTCGGCATTTCAGCAATCCTGTTGTGTTTTCCATGAGTTTTTTTAGGATCAGAACTTCAGCGATGCCAGGTCACTACCGATCCAAACAAGTTTGCAGAAAGGTCTGAAAGTGATTGTGATTCAGTTTGATTCATTTGAACAGTTCACTCATTCACTGAATCATTTGTAGTGGTTTACCTACAATCCAACAACATAATTCGCATCTTCTTGAATCGTTTAGTATTACATTAGAGTTTCAAAATATGGGGACACATTGTTTAATTGGGCTGCCTGTACCCCAGTTTGAAAGGCTAGAAACACAGCTGGTTTCCAGTGTTACCTTAGGTTAAAATGGCAAGTAAATGAATTGCCTTTTCTTTTTTTTTTGGATGTTTGAATGTTTTATCCGAAGTGAAAACCTAAACTTAACACTACCAATATCCAGCAATATATGTTTTTTTGTTTTTGTTTTTAGAACTGATCAAAGACTAAAACAACATAAAAGAAAACTCTTAAAACCAGATGCATTACCAATAAAGGGCCCAAAAATAATCAGATTTAGAGCTTCCATTGAAAATCCTTCCATTCATTACTGCCCTATTTCAGTCCGTATTGGCATCATTGTAAATCACATTGAAAACAGCCATTCATTTGTGGTTGGCCATCACTATATTGGTCTTTATGGCAAGTATGGGTACTTGATGAATTGTACCCTGTCTAGGGTTTCATTTACATATTAGAGCCCCCTGTAAGTGCATTTCATTGTCTTCAATGAGAACGGAGAGTGCATGAATGAATCTGAATGAGGGGGTCTCACTCCTCCAGTGGCTCACCTCTGACATCTGCGTAAATTGCACTGCCACTGTGCCCACCCCCCATGGCCTTCTCTCACATTCGGCTGGGAAGTGCCCCCTCCCGTTTTAGTTCTTTCACTTCTTTCACACCGTAAGTGTTTCACAACATTTGAATACTTTAAGTGGCAAGTTTGTTTGTATTGATCCTTAAAGTCAATCCTTTAAGTGCCAAAATCTGTTTAACTTTGTTGAATTTCTTTTTAAAAGAATCCTTCCTTAGAGGTGACCTCACTAAAACCTGACAACCATATGCTCAGCTAGACTACAAATATGGCCCTGCTTTGCAGTTTTGTCTTTTTTTAAGCAACAAAAAATATTATGTTGGCAAGCAGGTAAAAGGTTCTGTATGTTTAGGTAAAAAAGCAGTTTTCAAAGCATTTGAGTAGGATATTATGATCTTGAAGTCAAAATCTGTCCTTGAATGGCTCAGATTTTCTGTAGGTTACTGTAAGCGTACCCTTCTGAACAACTGGCAAAGGCACATTTTGAAAACACCTGTCAAGTCTTTCTGGAAAAATCCAAAGATGTTTGTGTTAGTTGAGACTGAATTGCTATTTTGGGATGTAAACCACAAAGTGCTTGTTGACTCGTGAGATGTGAAGAACGTTTCTTACACTGTTTTGTAGCTGAGAGTCAGACAGGCGTTCTCCATGTGTTCGCTGACAGGTCTGAAAGAGCTGGGAGGTGTGTGGAAGGTTCGAGACTGTATGACTCCAGATACTGCTATCTTATGTTAAAATATGAGTACAACCAATGAACACAGACAGTAGCACAGCATGGTGCCTGATGCATAACATTATTCTGATGCAGCTGTATTCTATTTGTTTTTTATTAGTCATTAAAAAGGCAAATAGTGGGCTACCAGTTAGAATGGGTTAGTGTTTATTTTTATAAACCCTTACCGTTTTAATATATAGTCCTGTTTAGTTTGAAAATGAAAAAGGAATTTAATCCAAAAACAATTGAAAGTCATTCTTGATATTTAAAGCAATCATTATAACATGCTTAATAGAGAATGAATAGGTCTTTTACTGAATTTTTAACTAAACGTTAGTTGTTGTTGTTATTATTTTTATTAATCTATTTTCTATTTTAGTATATTTTTAAAATGTAATTTATTCCTAAGATGTCAATGTTGAAGTTTCAGCAGCTTTTACTTCAGTGTCACATGATACTTCAGAAACCATTCTAATATGCTGATTTGGTGCTATAATAAGAAATATTTTTATCATCATCAATTTAGTAATAATTTGTGCTGCTGAATATTGTAAATGAAACCATAATACTTCTGTTTAAAAAAATTAACACATTTTAGTATGTGAAATTAAATGTGACCCTGGACCACAAAAAGTCGCACAGGTATATTTGTAGCAATAGCCAACAATACATTATATTTGGTCAAAATTATCGATTTTTCTTTTATGCCAAAAATCATTAGGATATTAATTAAAGGTCATGTTCTCTGAAGATATTTTGTAAATTTTCTACCATAAATATATAAAAACGTAATTCTTGATTAGTAATATGCATAGCTAAGGACTGCATTTGGACAACTTTAAAGCTGATTTTCTCATTTAAAAAAAAAAAAAAAAAAATGTATGTACCCTCAGATTCCAGATTTTCTAGTTGTATCTCAGCCAAATATTGTCCGATCCTAACAAACCATACATCAATGGAAAGCTTATTTATTCAGGATTCAGTATTTTGTGGATTTTGGTTTTGTGGACTTTGTGGAGGTCGACTGATACTGATAGCTAGGTTGGACCACAATTGTCAATATACAGATTAATCAGCCAATAGTCTTTAAAATAGATATTAGCATCCATTTCTTTTCTCAGTCAAACAGTATACAAACAGTATGATTGTATCCACAAGGCTTTAGGATGAGTTAATATGGCGGTTCAGTAATCTGTAGCCATATGGCCTGGAGGAAGGAGGGAGGTGTTTGATACTTGGGAAATGGAAATAAAGGTTGGTAAACAAATACTTCCAACGCTCATCAGACAGTTACATTGGCCATTACGTATGCCGGGACAATAGTTGGCGCTGTCACCTTGTAAGTAAACAGTATCAGTAGGGAAGTGACGATTATATGTTGTACTGTATATTATGCATCTCCGCTGTTAATAGTAATATTGGTGAAGTAAATCCACACTTTGCTAAAGAAGCATTAGCAAACTCTTGAGAAGCAACAACATTACCCTGTACTCCAACATTGTTGTGTGTGTTTGTTAGCGCTTGCCTTTAAAATCGACACATATTGCTAATGTATACATACCTAACACGTACTACAAAAAAATTAAAATAAAAAAACATGTACATGCATTATGTCACTGTTTTCAAAGATCCCTATATTGGGTGTTTACACGGAAATGACAACAGTGGCGTTTTATCGACCCCGTTTTTTAAAATATGCATTTTCAGTCCCCAAAAATGCCGTTGTCGTGTAAACGAAGATGCAAAATTCATAAAAAGTTTCCAGTTTTTGGCTGAAAACATTGCCGTATAAATGGCCCTTGAGTAGATTGCCCTAATTGATATCCATCTGCCTTCACATTATTAACAAGCAGTAGTGGACAGATTTCTTCTAGAATCAAACTGCTTCCCTTTCAATGTGCTACATTTTCTCAAATAAGGATTTATAAAACGAGTGGTTACTGAATCAGTTTCTTATAGGCACTTTAAAGCTCAAATTTGTTGCTCTATTAACCAGTCTTTGTTGGCAATCTGACAGTAGCCTGTGTGAACTAGGGTACAATAATACAGCCACAATGTATCCTGTACTTCTAGTGCCTCATTAACTAAAAAAAAACATACTTTTTAGCATTCAAAAAGTTCAGTCCCATGAATAGATGTTGTTGAGCAAGATCTATTTATTTTGGCAACTCGAATATTTTTGTCAATAGTGATACCCATTACTTAAGTTATAAAGAATCACATTTGTCAGATCAAAGAAGAGATGAAGTCCACCACATAATCGATGGCTGTAGATTATAAAGCACTGTCGTGGGCCTGAGGGCAGAACCTCATGCTGGAGTGAACCCGTTTACGGCTGCTCTCAGCAAGACCTCTGTGATTAGTGGCAGTACGGCGCTTCTTTAGAAAACTCAAGTTAATTCATGTTTCCACAGTTGGCATCCAACTTTATTATTTGTCAGTCAGTGTTCTCCGACCGCAGCATTCATTTCTTGAGATATTCCTATTTTTTTTTCAGGAATCACTTCATGGCGTGAGCTCGTTTGATTTGTATGTCAAGTGTGCGTATGCGAATTAAGTAAAGGAAAGTTCCAGGATGAACACATCCATGTCCATGATAAACACTTCTATTAAATGACGAGAGAGCTCAGTAATGTGATCCTAATGGATAAAACAAAGAGGAGTTGAAAGAACGCCCTCACAGAGTGACAAATTCTGTTGGACTCTGGAGTTGGAACGCTTCTCTTTGAAATATTCTCTCATTTCTTTTTTTTATTATGAATGTATTTACAGAGCTCTGAACTCATTGTTTGGCTAAGCTGGAGAAGTGTTTTGTTCTAGTATAATCATAACAAAATTACTGTTTTAATTAATCTAAGGGACCCAAGCACATACTTTAATGGTCATTATTAGCCATATAAGACATCTTTAATCTTTTTTTATTGTTCTTTTTAAAACCTATGCCTGACAGGTCTGATTTTGATAATGGTAAATCTAGTTTGTTTTAATATGAAAGGATGTTTTATTCTAGCAATATGGAACTTTACTGTGATAATAATCCAGTGTTGATCGCATTTTTTCGATTTAACTAGTGCCACATGGGTTTCCCGTCACACTATCAAATGGAGTGCTTTTATTATTGTGTCTCTGCTGTGGATAAAGCCAAGTACGCCTGTAAGTGTGCCTATGTAATAAATATCAAAGAAACATGGTCCTCTATAGCTTTAATCCCTCTCTATGGGTCTTTAATATGGGTCAATTCAATGGAGAACACAACAGCTTTCTTTCTTTATCATGAGGCTGTTCATGGCTCTTCTCAGTCTCAATGGCTTAAGAATGTTTGCAGACACTTTTCTGCCACTGGACTGGGGGAAGTAGTTCCTGATGATTAACATTCATTTTAAAGACCCATTTCCCCCCAAACATGACATTTCTCAAAATTTGGGTTCATCGAGGATGCAAATTGGCACCAAAATTTAGCATATTAACAAACATCTTATTTAATGTGTGCAAGTGTTTTATATATCTGCATTTGCTTTGTTAAAGAAGTTGTTCTTAAGTGAGGAAGGAAAACATCAATAATCATGAATGACACGATGGCAGAAATATAAACACTTGAACTGGCCATTCAGCGACTCAACCAAAGAGAACATGGGAGGTCATTGTGTTTGTAAGTGGCACAAGGGAGGGGTGAGACTAATCCTATTACATGTGGGTCTTTTCAGAGGGTAAGTCTGGGGTCTGCAGACCTTCTGTGTCACTGTGACAGCACACCACGGGGAGGGGGCATAGCCTATATGTGCTTAAATGGAGTAAGGAATAAATCGCAGAAAATGTGAAAAGGTAGGAGAAATATGTTGATGTATTGTGATATTTATCATTTTACATTTTGATGTAATCTAGTAAACTGTTATAGTGTATGTAAGGAGATCTCTTAACAGACAAATAAGTGTGTCACATTCCTGTGGAAGGCAAAGCTTCCCTGTAAGCATGTTTTCATATGCAATATTGTCATTTTGCTCTCGTTACTCAAATTTTCACTGACATGATTGCATATTGCATGTCTGGTTGTTGATAGAAATGTTTTAGAATTGCCATTTATAAATTACATGTGACTTAGTGAGGTTAAACCCTTGAAAGGGGTGGGTGGCTTCTGTCTTCTGGTATTGGCTGTCATTTTACTCTTCTGCTCTGATCCATATGACTTCAGCTGACAGATGGTTAAATTGTTTAAATAGTTGCGCTAAGTGATCTTCTCACAGTTTAATAATTTTTCCCCTCATAATGGACATTCATGTAAATTTGATATATTGTTACACATAAATGCTCCATTATCTCGCTGAAAGATTTTGCTCACATATGGAAGCCCTAGTAGATTGTGTGACGCTCATAGAAGCCAAAATCGTGTTATTTTGAGCAAAACCCCAGAGTAGCAATTTGCTTGTGGTCTTTGTCTACAGCATGTACTTAAATAAGCCAGAAATATGGTCTGCAAGTCCAATAGTTTGAGCTACACCATCACAACATCTTGCTGGCAGCTTCAATGTTTATTGTCAGGTTGCATTCCACGAGGTTAAGGTGAATAAGAACTGAAAGCAAGTTTGCTTTTCCTTCCTATCTACTCGCCGTGCATTGAATAATCTCAACCGCGGTGATTCTGCCCCAACTGAATGTCTGTGTAAACAGCCAAATGACACATCTGTAAAAGGCCCATAAGGCTATTATTGGAACCGTTTCCAGTTCATGAATTCTGTCAGTCAAATAAAATGGCTGGTATATATAGGAAGCTTTCTTTGTTGCCATACTTAACGCCAATATCTGTCCGTACTGTGGCTGAGTAGCAAATGATCCATGACTGCAGTGCTTTAACATGAGTTCATGCCTGCTGACTTGCTTTGTAATGGCATTTCTATTTATTTTCTTTTTGATTAGGTGGACGTCTGTGGCGCCTGTGAGTCAGGATAGATCTCGACTCCCAGCTATCCACTATTTTCCACTTTAATGGTATTGGAAATCAGATTTGGCACACACCAAGACGACCCGCTAATGGCACACGTTCTCTTGTTACCCCTCAAAGCATAAACGTGCCCTACTTCCTCAATCTCTGCGCTTTCCTTTTGTTTCTGCGGATGACATCATGGAGCTCTGTGGTCTAAGTGTATTATCGATGGACGGCAGCGCTCTGGATCTGAAGTCTGTTAGGTCACTGTGTCATTTCGAGAGGAATGTGAAGCCATTTTAATGCGTCTGATTACAGCCACCACTGGAGAGCCTTGACTCAACATGCAGGGGCGGCCCAGGCAGGCCCAGCAGCAACAGCTAGGATGCCGATCACCCAAGAAAATGCCCTGAGCCATCTACCTCTGCTGGAGAACTGGCTTTGGGCACGAGAAAAGGACAGAGATGAGGGCAGTGAGCCTCAGATGAGCACAGGCTGTGTTTGCAAGGCTGCCATCCGCAAGCTTGTGGAATACATCCAGCTAAATTTTGCTGAATTGGAAAGTCCCCTGTACACTAGCAGACAATTCAGAGAGGAAATCGATGTTGAGGTGAGAGCAGTCTACCTGAACAAGTCTGAGGAAGATGGACCAGAGTTTGGGCTCAGCTTTGGAAATATTCCCATTTTTGGAGACCCCGAGGGGAAGAAGAAAGGGGTCAGGAGGAGGCGCAGGAAGAGCGATAAAGGCCCTGTCTTGGACGTCGGGTGCATTTGGGTGACTGAAGTGAAAAAGAACAGCCCAGCGGCCCGTTGTGGAGAAATCAAACTGCGGGATGAGCTTCTGTCACTAAACGGACAGTTGATGGTTGGGGTCGATGTCACCGGAGCCAGGTAAGATGTCTGGATTTGTTTACAGTCCCGTATAAAGATGTGAGCTACATGTCATATTCGGCTTTTAAAAGATAATTCACCCAAAAATTATAAATCTGTCATTAGTTACTTATGCTCATGTTGTTCCAAACCCATAATACCTATGTTCATCTTCAGAACACAGATTAAGATATTTTTTGATGAAATCCGAGAGCTTTCTGACCTTCCATAAACAGCAACGCAACTGACACATTCAAGTCCCAGAAAGGTGGTAAGGACATTGTTAAAAAAGTCCATGTGACAGCAGTGGATCACTACAGGAATACTTTTTGTGTGCAAAGAATTAAAAAAAAATAATGACTTTATTCAACAATTCTTCTCTTCTATTTTCTTTGTGCACAAAAAGTTTTCTCGTAGCTTCATAACATTAAGTTTGAACCATTGATGTCAGATGGACTATTTTAACAATGTCCTTACTACCTTTCTGGGTCTTTAATGTGCTAGTTGCATCGCTGTCTATGCAGGGTCAGAAAGCTCTCATATTTCATCAAAAATATCTTAATTTTGAAGATGAATGAAGGACTGACTTGTACGAAATGACATGAGGGTGAGTTATTAATGACAGAATTTTCATTTTTGGGTGAACTATACCTTTAACAACTGGTTTGGTTCATTAAATAAGTACGCATATAGCTTTTTCTGAATTTCTGATTTACAAGACATACTGGTTTATTCAGTTTTTCCTGTCATTGAATCTCTCAGTTTTATATGGGAAAAACTGTGCAGTCACTGTGAACTGAAAGCATCCCTTATTCATCATGTGATGTGAGTGTGCTGGGACATATTACATGAGAACTCCAGGTTATTTGCAACTTAACATCTATTGACATTACATGTGGCATATCTACAGTTCTGTATATGTAGAAATTCTCTCAATTTGTAAAAAGCTTCCATTGTAAAAGTATTTCTGAAAATGTTTCTACAAAGTGCATAAATGTTGGTGGTAACTGAACTTAACCACAGATGGGAGCCTGTTTGAGTCTGAACTTGTGTGAAAGACATGGTGACGGTGACAGCATTGTACATTGCCATATCAAGATCACATCTCTCGAGGATGTCAAGGTCTTACAGTAGTTTTCAAAAAGTTGACATCAAGTTTCAGAAAATCTTCTGAAACTTCAAGCCATACTTCAATAAAATATTGTAGGTCAAAGGGGTTCAGCTGACAAAAAAATAAAAAAAATAAAAATTGTTTAGGCAATGTCAGTGTAATGTGTAATGATGTCACTGTTCTGCAAACAAACGAAGAAATGTCAGACAGACATTTTTTTTTATTCTGGGAAGTTTAGACAAGTGAGTGAAATTAGTAAACATCTACATTGTACAAGTTCATTCAGTGGGATAAATGTATAGTATATAAAACGTTTTTTGGAACAGCTCCTCATCTGACTAGGTGGCAGTTTCTTGTTTAAGTATCCGGGAGATTCACAGCTGGTCAGCAAGAACAGAGTCTCCTGTGTGTTAGTGTTCTCCGTGTCCATGTACAGCATGTCAGCATGTGTCCTGCAGTTGACTGTTTTCTGCCTCAGAGCATGCTATTTGGATTTTGGCCAGCGGGTCTTTCCTTGTTTGTTTCCTTATGTTGACATCTCTGACAGACGGCTGCATACGGTTTGTCAGTGGTGTGGACCGTCTCGTGTCTGTCCGTGTTTGGCCTCCATCTGGACCAGCTGACACGCTCAGATTTCCCTGAGTCCTCCAAATGTCTGCGTATAACCAAAACAAAGGATGGACCTGCTTTCTGAAGTTCACCATGCTGCAGTGCCGGGCCTTTTTTTGCCTTTTCCTTTCTTGGCAAACAGAACCTTGGAAAAATGTGTGACATTACCAGTACTTCTCTCTACCGTGTCGCCAGCAAGTTTAAAAAACATGTTGGAATTTTTTTCTTTGGACCATTTTTCTTCATTTTAAAATACTCACTGGCTCCCTAAAAAGAACATTTTTAGCTGCTGTTGTTATTTCCAGACTTCTAATTCAGTTTGCAAGCCTTTTTGATTCAGAATGAGAGTATAATAACATTACAGATAAATTATATTTTCTGTACAACCCTGATTGAATCTTGTACAGCTTTGATAATCCGGAAAATCAGTCACTGGCACCATTGACCAGACAGATAGAAATGTGCTCCCAAACAACTGTATGGTGGAATCCAGATTTTTTTAAAGGGATATTTCACCCAAAAATGAGATTTAGGCATCATTTACTCACCCTGATGTTGTTTCAAACCTTTATGACTTTCTTTCTTCTGTGGAACATAAAAGGAGATATTTTGATGAATGTTGGGAACCAAACTGTTTTGGTGAAACTTAACTTCGAATGAAAACAACAAACACTAAGACTGTTTTTCTTAATTTCTTCTTTTGCATTCACAGAAGAAAGAAAGTCATATAGCTTTGGAGCAATGTATGGTTAGTAAATGATGAAAGAATTTTACATTTTGGGTGAACTGTCCCTTTAAAGCTCTGTGACTAAATTTTAGGGATTTAAAGAAAACTGAAACCAAAACAACGGGCATAAATATTTTAACTGGTTAAACTAATATAGCACACATATTTTTCCATATCCAAAAAATCACCGTGTGATTAGTATATTCTTCCGATTTCTAGAGTAGAAGTCACATATCCTATACAATCCTATATATAACCAAGATGAAGACTGCTTCCTTTGAATGTTCTGTGAATGTTGTGGTCTCTAAGAGTTGAATCCATCGCTGTAACTTGAGCTCTATAATTAGGAGTTGTATTGTGTGACAGATAAATGATAGGAAGTTTTGCAGGGTTCACACAGAATCTGCTTTGGGACAAGTGATTCCCGTACGGATGGACGGCAGGATACAGACGGGGAGGAGGTTCCTGGGAGTGGCACGTGGTTTTGACTAAGAACTGAAGTTGTCTTCACAGACATATCATTTTCTCAAGCTAAAGAAAAGCTGTTGATGTCAAGACGTCTCGGGAAATAACGGCTATATTTCTTCTAGTTATTCTGATATGGGAGCTCTGTCTGTTTCCTGTTAGTATAAGCTGCTTACCCTGTGTAAGACCTGCAAAACAAACGAAGGCCTGTGGTTCTTTATTTGTAGTTTTTGGTTATGCTAATATATCTGTCTGGGATGATTTGAGATCAGGATAACTTAACTGCTAATTACTGAGGAAAAACTGTCAGGAAAGAATAATGTAAGCTGGTCTGCCTCGGTGTGGACAGAATAGCTTACATCTGGGATAATTGTGTCCTTGCAAACACAGGCTTCAAGTTTAACATTTTGAGCAAATCTCTGAGATAAGTGTGTCTTTGTAAGATTTGTGACAATACTGGTTGGTGAGGTAAGATCTTCAATTCTAGTAATATTCCAGAAGAATTCATTTTTAGACATTAAGGTATAGTTTGCCCGAAAAATACAATTCTGTCATCATTTACTTATTCATTTACTTTCTTTCTTCTAGGACATGTAAAAGAACGTTTTTCTAGTGGAAGTCAGTGGACACTAAATCTGTTGGTTACCAACACTCTTCAAAATATCTTCTATGTTCCACAAAAGAAGGAAATTCATACAGGTTTAAATTATGACAAATTTTTTTTTTTTTTTTTTAATGCATCCTTGTCTAAGAAAGCATGGATTCTTTCAACAACAACAACAACAAAAACCATACGGAATGAAAACCTTATTGAATGAGAGTGTGATTCTGATTTGTACCCAGGGCACTAAGCTTTATCAGATCTTTACTGAAGACACCACAGACAATTTTTTTTCTAGAGGTCTAGCCATGCATTAGTGTTTTCCTCTTCTCCTCACACAAACCTTTGGTTAAACATCAGTTTAAGGGAGTTTTATGAGCGTACCTCGGGGTTATGTTTGCTCATTACTGCATTACTCTTGTTTCCTGAATCTGTAAGAGTGCAAACACTGAGAACGGTTTCAGTGGAAGGTCTGCTGTGGAGTGGAGTGGAGAGAAAAGGCTTGGACGCGGTTCAAAAAGCAATGGACCGAAGCTTTCAAACACAAAAAAAGAGACACATGATGGAAACTTTATTTTTCATCAAGTGCTTTTTATGTTAATGATTTCAGTGCAGAATTTCTGGGCCCGAATGCAGCTCACCACAAAAAGCCTTGTTCGGTTTAATGTGTCTTCTTGTAATTTTGGTCCCGCTGTATTTTTTTTTTCTCTTCCTTTAACAGCCTGGCCCCAGCATCTGTCTGTGGGGAGCATGGAAAAAAGCTCAGTGGCACTGCTCCAACCGGCCCATGCAAAGTGTTCCCCACGTGGTCGATGAGAGCGTATCAGAGAAAACAGGGTTAAGAACGATACACTTCCCTTGGATTCGGTGCAACAAGGATAGCTGTTCATCTTGAAAGCTAAAATCCGCTGATCTGTTTTAATATTAGCTGTATAAATTAATTGAACAGATTTTTTCCAGAGATTAAGCGATCCAGAAGCCACAAGAATCTGGGAGTCTATAGAACTGAGGTGTGAAGAAATAAAGGATTGCACAGTATGAACATTTTCCCTCCACAAATGTTTTTACAGACATATACTGTGTCAAAGTGATTAACTGTAGTAGACTCTCCATCTGTCCTATCAAAACCACAACGAAACATTACACATTCGAGTTTAAAAGTCTGCCTAGTCGCTGTCAGTATAAAGATCAAAGCTTTTTAGTCTGTGTTTGCTTTGCATTGATTCTCAGAGTCCTGAACCGGCCGGCCAGCTCTTTGTGGTTGGTTAACTTGCTGCTTGGATGAATGAGAAAAAAGACTGCCATCTTTTCCCTGGCATTAGCTATGTCTGAGTTTGCAGTTTTCTCATAGGCAAAGAAAAGCTTTGGCTCTTTCGTTTTTTAGCAAAGAGATTGGTGCCATGTTCCCACAGTAATGGATATGAGCCTCTCAAATCAGGCACTGTGGTCTGGTTAAGACACACAGTGCAAGAATGTTCCTTGATTGAAAATAGCTTGTAATCATCAGATCAAATGTTTTGTTCACAGTTGTTTCTTAATTATGACCAGAGGAAATCCAAGATTGTGAGCGTGTGAATAAAATATGCATTAGAAGCGTTTAAAATGCCAAGGAAAAGAATTTAGCCAGACAGTTGGATGAGTCCAACAGCATAGAAACTGACAGCTGTGGTTGCCGTATAAATGTATAGTTATATAGCTGGGATCAGAAAGATTTTTTATGTTTTACAAAGATGTTTCTTGTGCACATTATGCTTATGCTCATACTTTGAGTGAAATGCTTTTTAACTTTTTATTCATCAAAGAATCAAAGATAAAAGTATTACAGGTTCCAAAAAATATTAAGTGGCACAACAGTTTCAACACCGATAATAAATCAGCATATTAGAATGATTTCTGAAGAATCATGTGAGTAATGGCTGATGAAAATTCTGCACTGCGAAATAGAAATAAATTATATTTGAAAGTATATTAAAATAGGAAATCAATATTAGATATTTCAAAATAGTATATACAGTTGTGCTCATAAATATACATGTCCCTTGCAGAATATGCATATTTGTTGACCTAATCTTATGAACACAACTGTGTGTGTGTGTGTGTGTGTGTGTGTGTGCATATATATATGTATATATATATATGCTGTGTGCCATATAACACAACTTCAATTACCATGATTGACTTTCTATCAATTTTTTTACCAAAATTACACTAAAATAATGCAATAAACATTAACTAACCAACATAAATTGCAACACAAAAAAACATTACAGATAAAAATACGAAGAAACGAAACTATTTATATAAGATTTAATCATGTGTTATTATCCATGATATTTGGTAATTCATAGTTTTAACCTCCAAAAAACATAAACGTGACAGTATAAAATTACATATAATGTGATGTTTAGATTTCGGAGTATGATAAGGTAAAGTTTTAACAGCAGCGTTTTTATATTATTTTTTTTTTCTGTAGAAAAAAAAAAATACAGCGTACAATTGTTAAACAGATGTTAGGATGAAAGATGATATTACTCAGATATCATATTTATTTGTCTCAAATTCCTAAGTGCACTTGCTTCACTGTAAAAATGAACGTCCATGCATAAACCCTGTGCCATGAGAATAACCCCCCAGATTTCTGTGGTCACAGATGGGCCTGAGGATTAGCTCTGTGCAATCCGGATATTCAGGTAATACTGTCTGGTTTGTGGAACATAGCAGTTTGAAGCCCCACAAATTACATTCCAGCATGTCTGGCTCTGAGATTTTCATTGGGGCTTTTTTGTGGAAAGTGGTGGTTTGTGATTTGTGGACACACAGACCCATGCACATACACATGACAGTGCCTTTTTATGATTTTAATATCTTAGCTCAGTCTGTGGAATAACACAATTGAATTGAAAGTAAGTGAATATATAAGCAGGTCACACATGTCCTATTTAAGATATTACAACACAAGGTATCAGTTTTTCAAATACAATCATGCTTTAATTTTATTTAAAATCTTTTTTTTATTTTCAAGTTTAACACTCCTGAGGTGTGATTTCTCAGGAAACATATAGCAGGGATTTTATGTCTGGTGAGAAAAAGGCTTTGCAATTGTTGCTTTGTCCACTAGAGTGCAGTAGAACAAAACGTTCCCGTTATTCCAGATGATAATCTTTTTCCTTGCACTAAACTAAATTGTGCTTAAAGTCTGCTGTTATTTACATAAGCATGTAGCTGTACTGTCCTTTAATGCAAGTCTCTGTAGTGCAAAATTGTTTAGTAAAAAATAATCAATTTGAACCATATTCCAGCCATAGCTTTGTATTTACTTTTACTGTTGTCTATTCAGAAATAAAAATCTGTTTTTTATGTGTAAAATACATTTGAGCACTATGCAGGAAATACGTTTTTAACATTTGTATGTGTGTGACTGTAAGAGATAAAAGTTGTCTTATTTCGGCATTTTCTAGATAAATATAGTCAGCAAAAAGACGCAGTGGATTGAATGTTCAAGTCTCTGAATTTTGTGGAAGGCTATAGAGTGCTGTGAATGATGCTACTGTCTTCTGGATGTTTCCCCACAAACCCCTCAGAGTTATGTAAAGAATGTGTGCCAGACTGCTGCCCGCGACCGGATGTCTTTCATAATGAAAACAGGCTTCAGGAGGAAACGCCCGGCTAGTGCAGACTCAGGTGCACGCTGTTACAATTTATGCTATTTATTTGTTCATTTGATTTATTCATAACCTGTTGGAGACACCTTTCCCCTCAGCAGTGGATGAAGTGATTTTCCATCTGTTTTGTTGGAATATTATGATCCTGCCAGGAAGGAGGACAGAAAAAATTAGGCTTCTTTTCCAAATCTGTCCGAATCTATGATCAAAACGTTTAAAACTAGTGAGTTGATCATGAGGCTCAAGGCAAATGCTCACCTCCTTCAGAAAAACTGACACTGCTCAAGGTCTGTCAAAACTGTCCCCAAACCAGAAAAAGATGTGGACAGTAACTTCTTTCCACGTTTCAGTGTGGATTATCATTTGAAAACTACACAAAACCTACATTCTCTGTTTAATAACTTTCCACATTAGTAAACTGTAATATCATTACACAAACCAGGTGAGATGAAATAGAGCACTTGAACAAAAATACAAGAAATATTGTACTGTAAGTAGACAAGTGGTCAAGTGCAAAGACCACAAGTGTGGGTATTTGGACAAGGCCTAAGTTTCCTGTATAATCACCACTACTGACTGAATCTACAGTTAGACTTGTGAGCCGGTTCTCTTGGTGATTCACAAACATTTGTGAATCATTCAAAGGAGTGATGAACTTTTGTGAAAACTAAAGGGAAACTAAACTGAATTTAACGTTATTTTCGTCTCCGGCATGATGATTAACCATTTTATGTTGAACCTTATGCTCCTCAGAATACAATCAACATTAAGTCATACTTGCTGTTCATATTTCTAATATAGTTGTTTTGCAATCAGTGGTCATTTATAGGAATGAATGTATAAATCATATTATTTGGCAACAGTTGATTGTGTGAATTGCACTTAAGATATTTCTTCCTCAGTTTTTTTTCTACTAAAAAAGTATATAATGGGACCCATACAGAAATGTTAACATTAATCAGGACCGTTCATAGCGCTATCCAAATGTAGGCAGCTGACTAGACTTTGAAACACCGCTGCTGTGGTAGTTAGCTATTCCTTCTTGTGGCAATGTATCCGAGATTGACTGTGAGCGTCTCTCTTCAGTTGGGAGTTTGAAGAAGGGGCGGGGCGATCTGAATAATCTCACAACCGCTGAGGTACAAGGCGCTGGATGGTGTATAATGCATCCCAGACGCGCGTGCAAAGTTTGCGAGCCTCGAAACGAGACGTATTTTCATTTGACAACCTCAGAGCAACGGACACTGTCCGTATCTACAACAGGCTGTCCTGTGGAAAACAGCAGCCATGGACTTTAATCTAGCGCTGAGTAGATCACATGAAAGGGGCGAGTCGCTGGAGCTGTTAGAAACATTTTCATGAACACACAGTGAGTCGCTCAGGGACTTTATACGGATGATTGCAATGATTATTGAACTCACGGGAGCCCAAACAGCGCGTGCCAGCTGTCTGGAACTGACCTTGCTGCAATCATGATGATGATGATGATGATGAAGGGGTGCAAGTGAACCTTTCAGGTACAAAACACGAATTTTCAAGTTAGAATTACTGTATTATGCCTGTATTAGTATATGCCTATTAAGCTACTTAAATGTTAGTTACATGTTTAAGTGAAGATTTGTAAACTACAAGTGTTTTAACGTTTGGAGGAGTAAGAAATACAAATCTTACAGATTATATGTATATATAATATATATAATTATATATAATATCTGTAAGAATATATTCAATGGTACACTTTTTGTTGCATTGGCTAATAGGTATCAGATAATAATAGCTAATTATGTCTAAGTGGTAAATGTCAGTTTCTACAAAATTTAACAGCTTTTCATGCTTCTTATTTTGACTGATTTGTTGCAGAAATGCACGTGTAAATTAAAAAATAAGTATGCTTATCTCTACCTTAACCCATTAAATCTGATTGAATCACTGCCAATAGCATTAATTTATGTACTAAATCATGTGTTGCTCTTTATTGGCAAATATAATAAAGAATAAATAAATAAACAGTTCTGTTTTGAATTTTGTTTGCTCCTAAAATGGCCCTCTACTACAGTTGTTATGTGTTTAATGTGTTTCCTAATTTCATTTTTTTTTTCAACATTCAAACTGGCCGGTATTATCTACATGTCGACTTGTGGTATTATCTGAACTCATAGTGGATGAAATCAAAAGGAGACCATCAGCTACTGCAAATGCTGCCGTGTGAATGGAAGTGTTCTATTTCTGAGGAAGCACTGTGTAAATGGAGACTATAAATCTACTTATCTCTGAGTCACATAAGCTCCCCAGCAGCACTACACAAAGAGGGATACTCTATGTCCTCGCATGTCTTAAACTGCTTTCTGAAACCCATTTGACAGGCACAAATTTATGAATGAACAAAAGTGCTTTGGTCAACTTATTGCACTGAATATTTCCTCCACAAAATGCGCTGCTGCATTTCTGCATCTTAAGACTTGAGTAATGTTTACAGAAGGGAATAGGGTTGTTTATGCCATATTCTGTGAAAAAATCTGACACTTTTCTTCTTTGTTGATGTTGTGTATGAATTATTTTTGCACTGCTTTGAAAGTCAGAATCCCCATGCTGTTTCAGAGCACATTGTCATGATTTGGCGATGAGTGTGTCCCTGAATTCCTTTAAGCCCCCAAAGGGAATAATAGATTTGAGCAACCAATTGGAACAGGTTTTGTGGTAACTAAGATCTATTTAAAGCACCGGGTCATGTTTGGGTTGTTTGGCTGTCCCAAACAAACAATTTGGTTTTGCTTTCCATGATCATGGTTTAGAGATAGATATCTGTCTCTATGATAATCTGAGTGAGGGGATATGGTTCCCCATTTCATTATTTTGTATAATCTACTGTTCAGAAATAAGAGATTTCTTTAAAAAAATCATACCGACCTCAAACTATTAAATGATATACATTTGTGTTTTTATGGGCTGTTGAAGACATTTGACTAGAGATTGACCTTACATAATGGTGATTTAAGAGTTTGATAACAGATCACCATTGAGTTCTAATTTCAAATCAATATTCAGAGCTACCAGTATATTATATTGTTTTGAAAACCAGTGTCCCAACAAACTAAAATCACACACAATATGCAAGAAAAACTGCACACATAGAAGGTATAAGAAGCTGACATCTGTCTCTCCATCTGAGAGCATTCAAATACAGAGCCGCTTGTGGTGGGCTCTGTTTCCCCTCTGCAGGCTTGTTCATGGGGAGATTGCTGACTGAGGTTATTACTACAGCTCTCCACCACACAGAGGAATGTATTTACTACAGTATGTGTGTAGGACTGCCATCTTGTCTCCATTTGTAACTTATGAGGCTTCACTTGTTTAAAATGAAATCAGGAATTGGAGTTATTTTAATGTAGAAGCATAAAATATGATGGCAACAGGTGGATCCTCAAATAAGGATTCCTTGATAATCATTAGGGATGCACCGATAACCTTTTTTATTTTTATTTTTAAGGATCGATCCAATCCTGATACCAACTGGACTAACCGAATGCAGAGTTTGCCTTTTGTGGGGCTTAAGAAGAACACAGAATAGTAGACACAATTTGGAATATCATGAGAATATATGGTGCATATTTTAGAGACTTTAGTTTAGATCATATTATTTGTTTTTCTTAAAGGAACACTCCACTATTTTTAGAGAGTTAAACACATGAGTTTTACCTTTTTCGAATCCATTCAGCCGATCTTCGGGTCTGGTGGTAGCACTTTAGCTATAGCTTAGCATGGATCATTGAATCTGATTAGACTGTTCTAATCTCACTCAAAAATGACCAAAGAGTTTTGATATTTTTCCTATTTAAAACTTTACTCTTCTGTAGTTACATTGTGTACTAAGACCGACGGAAAATGAAGTTGCGATTTTCTAGGTTGATGTAGCTAGGAACTATTCTCATTCCGGAGTAATAATCAAGGATCTTTGCTGCCGTAAAAAGGGTGCAGCAGGCACAGTGATATTACGCAGCGCCTAAATATAGGCTACCATTGGAAGTTAACTGGGGACTGTTTTCAGGTGCTGCATAATATCATTGCTAACAGTCTATTCAGATTCATTAATCTATGGTAAACTAAGCTAAAAGTGCTACCGTGAGACCCGGAGATAGTTTGAATGGATTAAAAAATGGTAAAACTCAACTGTTTAACTCCTAGGGGAGTTGGAAAATGAGCCTATTTTCAAAAATAGTGGAGTGTTCCTTTAACACTTCAGTCTGTTTAAATGCTCTGATGTTTCTGTTTCCATGTTTTTCCCCTCAGAAGTTGGTCACATATTGAACTCTTCTAATCCACATCATTAGCTAATCAGCCCAGCGAGAGCACGATTTTCTTAAATTTCTGGCCAGCATTAGCTCTTAGATTTTCAGTAAAGACCTTTTTTCAGTTGCCCCGGATGAAGCAAGAGGGAAGGAATTTCACACAGTGTTTAAAAGATTATTGTGAATATGGGAAATTTGGGGTCATGCGGAATGAGAGTGGTTGACGATGTCTAAGCCAGAGTTCATTCAGGCTTTGTTTGTGAATGACATTAATATATTTGAGGGATTTTTTGTACTGTTATATCAACACATTTGAAATTCAGATTATGTAAAACGTTTACTGTGCATTACTACTGCATTAAACCATTAAGTTTTAGTAAAAAAAAAAAATTATATATATATATATATATATATATATATATATAAACATACACACAGTGACTGAGTAATAACTATGTTAACAAAATATCTAGGACTGCTTTTCAGACAACTGTCACAAAAACACGCTTGTTAGGTTTCTGTTTAAAACAGTATGTCTATATAGTTTTTTAACAGTTTGGTTATATTATGCATTCAAACATTTTTAATAATAATTTAAATGTTCAAATAATTTTAGGGCCACTGTATGTGACCTAATGTGATTTATTACAAGAATCACATGATACTGCACAATGTCTTCTTCGTGTCTTCACAAATAAGCCTTTGGAATAAGATTGTTTGTTAATCTAATATCATTAGTTTATTGTAATATCCGTTTCTTGTGGTAATTTTAAGGCACTGAGCCTAATCTTAATCCTGTTTTTCTAGTGCTTGTTATTAATGTGACTGCTCATTCACATGTTGTTCCCTTCAAGTTAGTCACATGATGCTCTGACAGTTTCTTGTGTTGGTCACCACTTTGTGTCCAATGTAAAATCTGGATCCCGAAGCAAAACCAACCAAGAACCACTAACGTAGATGCCGTTGGACAGGTACTTTCAAAATAGCATTTGAAGAAATGTCAGTGTTTTGGTTTTGAATATGTGCTGAGTCAGACCTTTCTGAACTTTGATTGTTTTTGATGTGTCTTTTGCACTGAGCAGTGGTCTGGGAAAAGTTTCAAAAGAGTTTTGGAGCATTATATAGATCTCAGCTTGGACATAGTACTACATGAATCCGAGTTTTTGTTAGGAGCCTGAGCAATCTTCATTAGACCCTACAAACACATGAAAATGTGGAGTTGAATCAGCATCTGGATAGAAGCGCTTATATAATAATACTTTCAGTCATTGCATAATAATCATTGATATCAGATGTCCATAAACCAGAAATCAGTTTATAAAAACTCTTCTTCTCTTTTATGTGGTCACCAATCTATTTATTGTGTTGCCATATCTCATCTTTCGGTTTCATTACACAAATCATGACAAACACTAGACTGTGGGTGTGAAGTGGTAGAACAGTTTTCTCCTTTCTTCTCTCCACCAGACTGATGGAATTCAACCCGTTTGCCAGGAATTCCTAAGTGCATCTGTTTAAAGACTAAAAGCATTATCCTGTCATGGAGCCATTGCTTTACTCCTGTCCTGATGATGACCATGATCAGGGTTCTTTGCATTCCTCTCTTGCCCCCTGTAATCCAATATGGTAATGTGACAAAATATCTTGCGCCTAATCCTCAATGGTATTTCTGTGCGAGTCGTTATGGTTATGGCAAATAAGATGGAAAAGTATCTAAATCTAACCCAAGAAATGGGATTTCCTTACTTGGCCTGTCACAGTATAGGTTTATTCTTGTGAGTATGCAGGATCCATTGCAACATATGATTTCCAGGTCCACAATTTTATGCACATCTGCAGTTGCTTGGCTTACAGCCATGGGAAAAGATTTTTAAGAGGTTTCAGCAGTGCATATAAATGGGCGTCTTCCCAACCTGACGTCTGCACCTTCGATATGATTCCCACGTAGGCGCCACTTTGAGATGTCTACCAAATCCAAGATTGCAGAAAAGCAAACATAGTGCTTATTTAGCCAACAGTGTATAGGAAAGGTTTTTGGCATCCCCCAATCCATGACAACAAATCACTCCACGTAGCTCAGAGAGACTTTGAGGACTTCAAGATCATTTCAGCCAGTCTGTGTTGGTCGCCGTTCTGCTTAAATTGTGCTTGGCTGGAATAGATGGATTTCCCTACTGCAGCTGTGGTTTAGTCTGAGAGAGGCAATGCATGCCTGTTGCTGGGTTTCTCTGAGACCCATTAGCTTTTACAGCAGCTTAAATTCCTTGTAGATGTGCCAGAGCTGAGATCATGGCTTGTTTTTCTTCTTGTTTGGTCTTTATCAGATGCTGATTTGCTTGACAGGTCTTCAGAATGGCGGGTTTTTATCTCATTTTTCACTTCGGTTGTTTCTCTCGAGTGTAATAACAAACACGTGTCTGCTTCGGTGGGACACTGATGTGGGCGATCTCTTGAAAGCGCTCCATCAGTGCATGGCACACACCTGCTGTGAAAAACCACGGCTGCAGAGCTGGATGAGTTTTTTTTATTTTTTTTTATTTTACCATTCATCTGCATCCACGTTTCTTCTTTCCTTCAATACCTCCACTGATATACTTTTTTCCATCCCCTGCATTTTGTGCTGTGGTTTTCATCCATCATTCTAGTTCTGAGATGCAGATGGAAATTGGCTGAATGTTTGGCTTTTGATTGATATGAGGTTGATGAGCACCATTGTCTTGTTATATCACTTTATTGTGTGGTAATGTAATGTTTATGTTGCCTTCTGCTTATGATCCAGCATGTGTGGGTTGGCAAGGCTTAAGTTAAATGGTCTAGCAAAAGTAAGTAATGGCATGGACTGAACTTACATCATGACATCATGTACATAAATCACGTTTAGAGCTGCAGACTCACTCACGCTGACTTAAGACACTCCTTCTCTTTTATTAAAGAGGCAGTTCACTAAAGAATTCAACATGTCATTATTTATCCTCATGTGGTTCCAAACCCTATTGACATTCTTCTTGGAACACAAACTGTGAAATTTCCAATTTTGTTTTCTATATAATGACATTCAAATTTAAAATTGAAAAAGCACCATTAAAGGCTCAAACGCCAAAAATTACATTTGTTATCCATTGAAAATATCTCGGCTGTGTTCCTACAAATCAAATATTATATGTTAGATTTTATTTCAGTTTGTTCCTCCACACTTATTTTTCAGTCTGGTCTGGGATTTCCATTGTTGGGTGAACAGGCATGAAATAAAAAATGTACCTCATTTATTTTCTAAATCATGTTCTCTGAATCTTGTTAACACTTTATCCATGGGTATGTTTGATTTATAGTTTTGAATCAAAATGCCGGGAAACGACAAACTTCTCTCTGGTGATGGCTGTCGAACTTTTAGTCCTCTTAAACCCCATGCTCAGTCAAAAACAAACACGCATTGAAATGAGCCTGCATTTTTGAGTGCGTCGCCCACATTCAAAAACCGATGGAAATAACGAAGTCCCTGCCCAACATTTTTTCTTTTTCAAATCCATTACTGCCGTTATTTCCGTTTCATTGCAACTTCCGATATTGTAAAGAAAACAAACAGCTTATCCTCAAAAGATTTCACCTTGTTTTTTCTGTTTTGGCACAATGTAATTGCAGTTACACAGGGTGCAGTTGTTGGGACATGCACACCAATTGTCCACATGTGACATATGTTATGCCATCAGTAGCATTGTGAAGGTTTTAAGGGCTACAAGGAAGACAATAGTGCTGCAGTGTGCAATAAGGTTTTTACGCAGCCGACAAAGTGTCATTTATCGGAATCATTTGGAATGCAGTGTAACTTTTCCAGTCTGCCTTGAGATTGGGACTGTCATCAGAATCCAGGAAAGCAGATCTGGATTTTGCATGTGGCAGATTTGTGCCAAGATAGATTCGGTTGAGTTATGTTGAGACATTTCTCCTTTTTCCATTGATTTTCATGTGGGATGATTTTTGTCTCGAGTCCCACAACATTACAAACTTTGTTCTTATCAAAAAGGGAAGCTCATGGAAAACAGATCATGACAGAAATGGGTCAGACACTTTTTATTATCAGCTAGATGACAGAGGGAAAGAAACACCACAATAAAGGAACACTAGAAGCCCGAAGTCCATTGTCTCCAATTGAACGAAAATGAGACCACAGCTGCTTTAATGCTTCAGACAGCGTGTCAAACCAACAAATTCCAGAGATTCGCTTTTTTACCTGAAAATATCTGAAACATCCGAGCTGTCAGACACTGCATAAAACTACCACCTTCTTCAGGGAATTGTGATCTTCATCGACATTTCCTGAACATTCCTTACTTTGTTGTATTTTTAACGTGCCAGTACTTTCTGTCCTTGCATGTTTTAGTTCCAGGAGATCTAATATGACTGCATTTGCATACCGCATTGATCCTGATTTCCAGAGAGGATCAGACCTGAAGCTATCATGCATGGTGTTTATTTTAAAAACAGCTCTTGCTAATTTTGAGGATGAATTCATATGGTACGTTTGCATGCCCATGCTCTGCAATCATGTAAAGAATGGGTTGACCTCGCTCTGTCATTAGCATCTGGCCAGAGTGCAGAATGCATCTTTTTTGACAGATGATTTGAGCTGAAACTTAAATTTTCTCATATACATGACTACTGCTTTAAGAGATGGCATGTCTCGAAACAAGTATTAGGAGGTGAATAATAGCAACATATACTCATAACATCGGATGCACTGTAAAGGTATCAACAAGCAAAAAACAACAAAGACTGTGTCATTGGACTTATTTTGTAATTGCTCTTTGTCCAAGTATGAGTGTGTTGAGAAAATCTTTTGATGAACAAACTGGAAACATCAGCATGTACTTACGATATTCCGATATTCCACGGTCTTTCTCTCTAAAACAATTTGTCTCTCTTTCGTTTCTTTCATCTCTTCCATTGTCTGGCTTGCTGTTTAGGGGATGTAAGCAAATGCTTTGTTTTGGACTGACAGTATGGCTAGTCACTGTTATAGAAAGTCCACTCCCCATGCTATTGTACAGCTGAAAGCTTGGAAAGCTAGGGAAACAAATCACTCAGCCACAGTTCATTAGAGCGGTGTGCAGCACTGGATGTAGTGTTTTCATTATATTGAAGGACATTCATTTGACCCAGGGACCCTGACATCAGTTAAACTCAAGGTGTGTGTGCTCTTATGACTTAATATAAAATTTCTTAAGGCTAGATGGTTGTTCAACAGTTTGTCTCAGTCTTTATTTGCTCTGCTTTAAAAGGATTGTTCATCCAAAAATAAAGTTCTGTTGTTATATATTCATTGCCATGTCATTTCAAACCTGTAATTTCTTCTACTTCATTATGCTCTCTAGTCATACTGGTTTGAAATGATTTGTGGGTGACAATATTATGAGAGAATTACCCATAATCTATGGGTAAATTGTTCCTTTAAGGATACGTAGATGTGATCCAGCATTTAAAAACTTTTTTTAAGATGCATAAATCCTTGGTGCTTTGTGCTTTTTGGTCACCTTTCATATGGCACCATTAAAACCAAACTTTGCAAAACAAGCAGTGCAAATGATTAACTTTGATCATTTTAACTTGTTAATGTATAATAATGTTTCAGGTCTCAACCAGCTGTATACAGCTAAATATGTCAGTCTAAGCTGTCTTTATGAGAATCACATGAGAGAAGTGCTAAAATGGTGGTCATATAAGATAAGTCTGTGAAAGTGTTTTCTGCTGCTAGCAGTTAAACTTCTGAGTGTTTTGGGACATGTCCCTGAGGTGCCATATATCACTATATCAGTATATCAGTTTCTTCTGTCATGACTCTGTTTTTGCACTTGTCTGGACATGGTGTAAAACATGCTCTGCACTTTTTCTGTATCAATGCCCTTCCTTATTTCAAAAGCTCAGATAATTTCAAATCTACTACTACAGATTTAAAAACTCCTTTATTTGCTTTCTGAATTATACAGGCATAGTTAACACAAAATGATCCCTCCATAAAACACAAAAGGTGCAGTATACACTGTGGTTAAAAAGGGCTGGTAAAAATGTTAATGTTTTTTAAAAAAGTCTCACCAAGGCTGTATTTATTTGATCAAAAATACAATAAGAACAGTAATATTGTCAAATATTAACATATGAATAAATATTCATAAAAATTTAATATATTTTATAGCCATTACCTCAAGCTTCGGTGTCACATGATCTTTCAGAAATTGTTCTAGTATGTGACCCTGGACAACAAAACCAGTCTTAAGTGTACATTTTTCGAAATTGAGATTTATACATCATCTGAAAGCTGAATAAATAAGCTTTCCATTGATGTTTGTTAGGATCAGACAATGTTTGGCCGAGATACAACTATTTAAATATATGTAATCTGAGGGTGCAAAACAAAAAAAAAATACAAAGAAAATCACCTTTGAAGTTGTCCAAGTGAATTCTTAACAATGCTTATTACTAATAAAAAAATTATATGTTTTATATATTTATGGTAGGAAATTAAAAAAATATCTCATGGAACATGATATTAACTTAATATGCTAATGATTTTTGGCATTAAAGAAAATTCTTTAATTTTGACCCATACAATGTTTTGCTAAATATTACTATAAATATATGTATTATTATTTTTAACAGTTGTGCTGCCTTTTTTTTTTTTTATCAATTAAAATAAAATATCCAGTGTATGCTTGTTAGTATAAAGACTGGGGCTGTCAAACACTAAAATGACAATAAAGCACCATAAATATGTCATTCATCAGGACCAAGTGTGTTATATTGTATGTCTACCAAAGTCATACAATAACCTTATCTGAAAAACAGAACAAAAATTATGTTGTTAATCTTCCAGTGGGTCAGTGTAGCCAGAGTCATTGTTTGAACTCAAGAACCAGATCAGATTTATAAACAAGAATTTGGATTTGTGAACCGCATGAAAAGATTTTAACAGTTTAACAGAACCCCAGTACCTCTCACATGAGCTCTCTTGAATGCACAAAGCAGAGCTACAGTGGATGTCAGAATTTGTAAATAAAGACTTCGTAAGACTTTGAATATAGTGTGTGGTCATTACGTTTAATTGTATGAAAAAAATGTATATGTGTATATATAGTGGACAACATATTATTTAAAAAAATAATCTTTTGTGTTCCACAGAGAAAATAGGTCACCTGGGTGTGATCTGTAAATATGTATCTGACTGTAGGGCTGTGTATTCAGTGTGACTGTAAATCTTTGATTTGATGGACAGCTCTGTAATCCTCAGTATTGAAGGAGAAATGTGTTTATTTTGGTATCAATCTGGTTCATTTACGTGCATTGTGACCATTAGCAGTTGGATAATTGTTTTTTCTTATTTTTCAGTTACTTGGCGGACCAGTGCTGGAATGGAGGCTGCATCTACTTGATCATGTTGCGAAGAATTAAACGCAAGGCTCCTCTCCCTCCATGCAATGGCAGTGGGGGCAACTCTGTGGACGGCTCTAATGACCACCGGCGCAATGTCTCTTCCGAGCCTGCAGGCAGCCCCACACAGAATGGACAGAACGGCAAACGAACTCGCAAATTTGGTGTCATTTCCCGCTCCTCCTTCACTCGCGACAGCAAAGACAGTAAAGATAGCCAGGACTTTGAGCATGAGAACGGCTACAGCTCCATGGAGGCAGAGGTCACGTCCCCAGAGAGCAGCACCCCTCAGGACACACCTACCGATGATAGTCCAGTCATTGGCTCCTCAGTGCTGATGTCCAGTCACATGAAGGTGGGAAGCACAGCCACCCTACCCAGCCGCTCCCACTCTCGCCTGTCTGAAAGCTACAAAACTGAGTCAATAAGCAGTGAACCTTCCAGTCAGGTAAGAAATATAACAGCGCGAAAATATTAGATTAAGGTATATTATATAATGTAAAATAGCCTTAATTCTAATACAGTCCATATTATCATATATTATATATTATAAAGCCAAACTGTTTGAAATCTGATGTGTCTGGGGAATAGTTGCATAGATTGTGGCCTAAAGGTGTAAAAACGGTGAGCGATGGTCGAGCTACTTTGTGTGTTCCACTCATCGGCTCATGTCAGCGGCAGTTTGCGCGTCAGGGACGTCAGTACGAGTGAGGGCTTTGATCGGATGTTCGGTTTATCGAACAAGTCATTAGCCCAGAATTAAAGTGAAAGTGATGAAAACAAATACGTAAATGAAGGCGGTACAGACAGAAGGCTGTTTAAATGTTACGTGATCTTTCCAAATCATTCTAAAATGCGAATGTTTTCATAACAACATCAGCCGCGTAAAATTATTAAAGTTATCAACGTTATCAACCGATATTCAAAATGGTAAGCAAGTGCTGCTTTGTTTATGTTTCCTATATCTGCGTTTATTTCGTATATCTTTGTTTCGGTTTCCCCTTTTGATTGACGAATATATAGTATTAATAGCCACTGATATGGACAGCTCAGTCATCTCACGCAAGCGCAGAACATGTTAGTTTGCCATCAGCTGCAATGTGTTCGAGCGCAGCTTTTTGGTCCAACGCTGCCGATGCGAGGCGACAACATCGTCGGCTTTCGTCGCCACTAGTTCTTTGAAGTCGGCTTGGTGTTTCCAGGCCTTAAAATGTCTCTGCAAAAAAACTAAGCAAACAAACTTTGGAAGTCTTTGGAAACGCCCTTTAAGTGCACATATTTGAACATTTGCTCACTATGCTGTTAACTTTGCTTTGAGGTTGAATGAGTGGTTGGTTGATGCTCATCATCTAATTAGAAGTTTGGACCCCACAGTGTGGCTAACTGCATATGTTTCCCATTTGATTCTCCATTGGGACCGCTAGTGTTCCTTGGAGCATATAAGCCTTGTGACATTAAACTGAGTGGCTCACTCAAAATAACCATAAAGGTTCTTCTAGATGTATCCATGTGTCAGTGGTTAGAAGAACTGCTTGGAGGGGTCATCCCAAAAAGATGCATGGGTTTGATTTTGAACAATCACATGGGATTTCGAAGGCAGACAAGGTGCGGCTTCCATGAGTTCTGCAACAAGCTATTTTTGTAAAGCCACATGAGAGGATGACAGACTCAATCCATATGCTTAATTGTATAACTGTGTCCTTAACTAACATTTTAAATAAAATGTAAAGAAGTTTTCCCACACAGATATATTTTGATGTTATATTTTAATAGGGATGTATATTATAATGGTACTATATTGGAGTTTATTTACTTGATATATTATTATTATTATTATTATTATTATTATTATTATTATTATTATATTTAATTTTGCAATTTAATTTCTGCTATTAAAATTAGGTTACACAAATTAAAGTTGTTTTTAAATGTCAAGGAATTCTAAAAAAAAAAAAAGAATAGCATGTTTTCACTCATTTCATCGGATTATCTAAATGATTGAAAGCATGTAAGATATTGGCACTTTTACAAGCAAATTAAAAATCATTTTAAAATCAACATTATCTCATTGAGCCACTGAAATGACTCATATTAACTTGTCACCAGTGTTGTAGCTCACCAACCACAATATCAAAGAACAATTCATTGTGTATTTATCTTTAAAAAATTATTACTCATGCAAACACACTGATGACTAATCAGTTATGACTTCACAATCCAGATGACAGAAAATATAATCTATGTCTAACATTAATGATGTGCTGTATCTTTTAAGTACACTTATCCAATGTGATAAAATACATTTTCTGTACAGTCCTACAGAGTAATGTTAATTTCGTAAATTAAGACTATGAAGAAAAATGTTCGTTGATGAGCTTTTTTGCCATGACAAAGACAAGATGAAAAATAATCTCAATAAACGATAACTAAGACTATATCGATCATATAGCTTTACTATAGCTTTCTAAGACTATAGCTTTCATGAGTGCGGTTGCCAGATACCAAGGGTTATAATCCCCGAATCAGAGCTTCTCCGTTACATGAGCCCCTTTCATGCTGCACGTTGGACCCGGAAAATAGCCGGAACATTGCCAGGTCGCCTTCTGTGTGGATGCAAACATGTCCCAGCATTGATTCCAGGATTTATTCTGGGTTGGGGACCTACTAACAAATCCGGGTTCAGTCCTGGAACGAGTGCTGTGTGAACAAAAGCCAGAACTAATGCCATAAAGGGTGTGTCATAGTGATTACGCACGTTATCACGCAACTCTTTTACCAGGTGTTTTAATGGCAGATCTACATTCACAACAAAAAATATGTGCAAACTGTAATAAATCAGAGATCAGTTAGTTCTTCACTTTCCATGCTGAAGATGAGATCGTTTGCCAGCTTAAGTGAAATTAAACGTACCTAGTGTTTTCGACATTATTTCGTACATTATATGTCACATCCAAGGGAACAATTGCCAGGACACATTACCCATGTATATTACCCGGATACATTTTCTTCCCAGTGTTTTGCTTATTTTAAGCAATCTGGCAACCATGCGCACGTGTTCTTACCTGATTACGGAAGCACCGCCACAGATGATCTGAAAACAGCGACAAACAAGCTGGAGTTTAGCGATCTAAATGAAAGCATCAATCAGCCGGTCTGTATTCTGTTGTGAGACCTTGACTGTATTGTTTGCGATTGTGGTCGCTGAATAAATGCACTTACTCAATCGCTAAAAATAAAATTTTTCATTTGTTTTAGCTGTTTTCATAATGTAGAGAGAGAGTCTTTAATAAAAAGTCTTTAATAAATCAGTACACTATTTGTGTGTGTCCACATTTTATTTATTTGTGCTTACTGGAGAATGCAATACCTGAAATGCTAAGTTAATTTTTCAAATTACGACAATCATTATGATTATAATTTTGAGAAATTGTTTTTTCTTTTATCACCTTAACCATTATTCAGAATGACGATTTAATTGACTAAAACCTGACTTAAATGCTCATACATTTCATTGAATAAACAAAAACAGGTTTAATATTATAACTTAAATATACATTTGAGTAAGAATAAGACTAAATTAAAAATGGCTGCCAAAATTAATACTGCTGTACGGTTAATTAATGATAAACTTATTGCTAAAATTTCAAGTTTTCATTGACTAAAACTAGACTAAAATGTTGAGACTTTTAGATCACTAAAACTTGACTGAAACTAAATAGGTAATTTAGTAAATTATAAATAATAAAATAATAAAATAATAATTAAATAATTTTGACTAAATATGATCAAATCTAACAAGGACATTTTATCAGACAAAGACTAAGACTAAAATGAAAATAGCTGACAAAATTAACACTACTACAGAGATTACCAGGCAAGTAATTAGTAGGATTAATGTGTCTGTGCAAGCGTTGGGTAGGAACATGTCAGTGGGAGGATGTGCAAGCTTAATCTGACAGTGAGCAGGAAAAGCGTGAGAACCTGAGAAGAGAGGCAGCAGACCATCTCAGTCAGATATTTTGTTTCAGTGATTCACTCAGCCGACAGGCTTTCCTTGAGAACATGCCCCTCTTCTAGACAGATTTCAAATAAATAATGAACAAGTGGCAGCATGTTTGTAGTTTTGAGGTGTGTGCTAACTCAACTGTCATGTTGGGAAGGAGTGATAAAGGTAAAGTGTGTTTCTGCGCCACAAGAGGCACCAAGCAGTATTGCAAAAATAATGAGCTCTTCTAAGCAGGTTATTCAGAAACCTCAAGCACCCTCTGTCTAGGCTGAATAGTCAGATATATGCAACCACTCAATAGTTTGTGGTCAAAAAAAGAATTATCTTATGCTTACAAAGGCTGCATTTATTAGATGTGAGAATTCAGTAGTATAGTGAAATATTATTGCAATAAAAAAAAAAAAAAACAGTTTTCCTTTTTAATATATTTTAAAATTTATTTTTTTGTCTGTGATGGCTGGGCAGAGCAGCCCAGTATTTTTCACACAATTAACTTATCTGTATACCGCTGTTTTCACTGTCATAAAAACGGGCTGATGACTTCCTTGTTCTATAAAGTCCCTCCTTCAGAAATACTTGACGAGTTGTGATTGGGCCAGCGGTTCCTGTGTTGTGATTCGACAGCAGCTTGAACGTGATTGGGCTAGTTTTGGAGTAGTTTTGAGAAGCAAGTGGGCAAGATTTGTTTTAAAAACCTGGCAATCCTGATCTGAACGCACGTGCTGGAGATGTACTTATAATCACAGGAGCCTTTTTACTGACAAGATGCGCGTGAAAATCGCATTAAATTTTTTGCAAAGCGCTACCATCTAGTTAACAAAGCTAAACAGCGTTGCCCTTTGTGTAATAAGTTACAGAAACTGCTAAACGCGGTGCACCAACTGAAATAATAAAATACACTTACCTTTTGTGGTCCATAAACAGCGCCTTCTCCAGACAAAGAGGGAACTGCTCAATCTTTCAAGAATAATCTTTTTGTGAATCCGGCATTAAACTGATTGAGATTGAGGAAGCTGTCCTCAGCAAAATGTGCTGCACATAGTTTTACATGTGGATTATAATTTTCGGGAACCGAGTTAAACATAAATTGTAACCATTGATCTCTAAGTACAGCATCCTTGGGAAGCCCAAACAAAGGTGATTGGACTCAGAGATGAAAATAACAGCGTTTTGACGACATGGCGACAAACACAAATGCAACTCTTCCTCTTCTCAGTCGGAGCGCAACAAGGCCACGCCCCCTTTTTGTGTATTCATGTGGGTGGAGGTTAGTCAACAAACTGTTTTAGTGACTTCATAACTGCAGGAAGTAGAGGGATGTAGTCCAAACGGGTCATTTGATGTAGGCGAATTCTGTAAAATAAAATATCTCGCTTGGCATTGAACTTTGAGCATTAGAAGCATCACATTTAATCAAATTAATGCATCCTTACTGAATAAAAGTAATCATTAAAAAAAAATAAATCTGATATTTTATATAGTAGAATATTTAGCTAATATGTAAAAAGTAATTTTGGCAAGTTTTTTTTTATCTTCCACCATGTTAACATCTTGCCAGTGTTTAACCATTTTAACATTGAAAATCCCAATATTTCCTTTAACTGTGTATGTACAGACATAAAACAGAGCTTTGAATGACAAAATGGTAACTGATGACAGAATTAACAATATGAACATTAGTGTAAGATCAAATTAGTATGCTAAGGGAATAATTGTCAGAATATTGACAAAAAATATATTTTAAGGAAAAGTCATGGCACGTCTTTGAAATTGGTTTTGGAAATTCAAGGGCTTATGTAATAGTGTTACTTTTAGAAAAGCTTTGATGTCAGTCACAATAGCTATAAATGGTTCGGTGGCTGAAATGAATTCATGCATTTGAAGAACGCTGCTTTTCGAGTAAGACTGCTACAGTAGTCCTGAAATTTTACAGATGATGAAAACATGTTTGCATAATTAATTGCAATTTGTGTTTCTCAAATCTAGTCGCATATTTAACTGCAATTTTGTGTCTAGTCTTCTTATTTAATAATATACATATTATTTTGAAATCACTTTTTACATTGCCAATCAAGTTGATTATGTAAAGCCTGACTTTAAAAGAAAAATGAACACACATGAATGTCATGACGTTATGATATGTTATGGGCTTATTTTATATATTTAGTTCAGTCAAGAAGATGGCTGTTTTTCCTGCAACTGGAGTAACAAGAGAAACAAGATTACATCCATTTTACCTCATTATGGAGCTGTCAGTTATTTTGCTGTCAGTTATTCATTCAACATTCATTCACATTTATTATTAAAAGCTATTTATCCATCATAACAGACAAAAAAAATCACAAAAAGTTCACCTCATTGTTTCTTTTTTTCAGTTAATGCCAGAGCAGACAGAAATAAAAAACATAAATGTCACTTGATGAACCTGAATTCATATTTTTGACCGAAATAATAGTCTGAAATTGTATAAACAATAATGTTTTCTAATTTGCTGAAACTACAGAGATGATTAGTTATTCTTGAAAGAAATGCTGCATGAAATGGAAACCATTTTGAAGACTGTAATGTAAGTTAAAACCACAAAACAGCTGCTGCAGGACTTGCAGTTTATTTAGTGTTATATAGGGAAGAATGTTCCTGATTGTTCCACCATACGGATAAATACCCCCCTCTTCTTTGCAGCCCCGTGAGGGCAGCCGGATCTGGAAGATGCACATGGTGAAGGGTCAGGATGGACTGGGTATCCAGATCACGGGAGGGCGAGGGTCCAAGCGCTCTCCTCATGGTATCATTGTGGCCCACGTGGAGGAGGGAGGAGCCACACAGAGGTAAATGGCTTTCATTTGCCTTTTTTATTTACAGCTTTCAAAAGGTTTTGATTTGCTGCCTTGGCAACAGTAGGTGCTGTGGTGACACTGCTCAATCAGCATCTCATGCATATGAGAGCGCCAGGGAGTCTTGAGTGCCCTCCACGATACTCATTAATCTTCAAAGCCATTGTGACACCCTTACATGGGTGCACAGAATATATCAAGTCAGCCTTCCATATATACAGTAATGAGCGTGAGGTATCAGACGTTTATTAATTATTATATTAATATGGTATTGGTAATCATAGGTAATGTAGATAGGTAACGCATCTACCAATCTGCAGTTCCGTGGTATGTGAGCAAATAACAGTAATTTTACTAAGCTGGACAGACCTAGCATATGACTCTAACATTAAATATTCCTTAACTTGTACAAACACTGATTAATAATAAAATTAAAATAATTAATATTATAATAATTTAAAAAAATGTTTTTTTATTTTATATATTTTTTTCCGCTCACATGCGAATGGTAGCTGAGAGACACGCTGCAACTTAAGAAAACAAATGCAAATTAAGAAAACATCTTAATCACTTTGACAACAAATGTGCTGCAAATACTCAAAATACAGAAAAGCGCTGCAAAACAGAAACACACTGCAAATACTCACAGCACAACCAACTACAGAAACATGTTGCAAAACAGAAACGCACTGCAAACACAACACAACAGAACCAAGTACAAAAATGCACTGCAAAACAGAAACACACTGCAAATACAACACAACCAAACACAGAAATGCACTGCAAATACTCACAGCACAACCAAACACAGAAATGCACTTCAAATACTCACAACACAACAAAACACAGAAATGCACTGCAAATACTCACAACACAACCAAACACAGAAATGCACTTCAAATACTCACAACACAACCAAACACAGAAATGCACTGCAAATACTCACAACACAACCAAACACAGAAATGCACTGCAAATACTCACAACACATTCAAACACAGGAATGCACTGCAAATACTCACAACACAACCAAACACAGGAATGCACTGCAAATACTCACAACAAAACACAGGAATGCACTGCAAATACTCACAACACAACCAAACACAGGAATGCACTTCAAATACTCACAACACAACAAAACACAGGAATGCACTTCAAATACTCACAACACAACAAAACACAGGAATGCACTGCAAATACTCACAACACAACCAAACACAGAAACGCACTGCAAATACTCACAACACAACCAAACACAGGAACGCACTGCAAATACTCACAACACAACCAAAAACAGAAACGCACTGCAAATACTCACAACACAACCAAACACAGGAACGCACTTCAAATACTCACAACACAACCAAACACAGGAACGCACTTCAAATACTCACAACACAACCAAACACAGGAACGCACTTCAAATACTCAAAACACAACCAAACACAGAAATGCACTTCAAATACTCACAACACAACCAAACACAGGAATGCACTGCAAATACTCACAACACAACCAAACACAGGAATGCACTTCAAATACTCACAACACAACCAAACACAGAATTGCACTTCAAATACTCACAACACAACCAAACACAGGAATGCACTTCAAATACTCACAACACAACCAAACACAGGAATGCACTGCAAATACTCACAACACAACCAAACACAGAAATGCACTGCAAATGCTCACAACACAACCAAACACAGAAATGCACTGCAAATGCTCACAACACAACCAAACACAGGAATGCACTGCAAATACTCACAACACAACCAAACACAGAAATGCACTGCAAATACTCACAACACAACCAAACACAGAAATGCACTGCAAATACTCACAACCAAACACAGAAATGCACTGCAAATACTCACAACACATTCAAAGACAGGAATGCACTGCAAATACTCACAACACAACCAAACACAGAAATGCACTGCAAATACTCACAACACAACCAAACACAGAAATACTGCAAATAATCACAACCTTTCTGTATTTGCAGTGTGTTTCTGTGTTTGGTTGTGTTGTATTTGCAGTGCATTTCTGTTTTGCAGCATGATTCTGTATTTGGTTGTGCTGTGAGTATTTGCAGCGCATTCTGTTTTGCATGCTTTCTCACACCGGCTTGAAATGTATACGACGTCATCTAATACAGTAGCGCTGCAAGACCGAACATTGAATGATGTCATCAGAGCACCGGTACGTGATGCTTCAAGTCGAATACACCTATAAACTTCGCCCTCTGTTGGAATAAAAGCTGTAACTTCTCCACACCACCTCTTAGGAAAAGTAAAATTATTACATATAAATAGATTCTGAGATAAACCAGTCGATTTTTTAAAAGAGCCACGATAGTAAGGTGAATCGTAATATTTGTATTGGGTTGTATTGGGAGTCTTTGCAGCATGTTTCTGTGTTTGATTTGCAACACTTGTTGTTATGCTGATGTTTTTCATCTGCAGCGTGTTGAGATCTCTCAGCCACAGTACATGGGTATTGCCCCTCAAACTCCATATAAGCTGCAATATGTTGAGGAATTTGCTGACTTGCTTCCCTTTGTGATTCATTAAAACACACTTTGACAAAGTTTGGAGGAAACACAACAACCTGAGGGTAATGAGCCAAAAGCTGAAATGAAAACCTTGTTGCCTCAACAAATTTGAATTAATCCCTCCAGTTTATGTGCTAAGTTAAATAGACGTGTTCAGGGAAAATAGGCCCTTGTGGCTTTGCCTTGGGACCCAAAAAAATGAACTGATTTCAGATATACAAATTCATGAGACGTTGCACATCTGTTGGAAAACACATACTCAGCTCCCCCACATGGCCTACAGTCAGAGCAGGCTATTTTTGCTACTGTATGACCGGCACTAGGGTTATTGTTAGAATTTAGCAGCACAACATTTTCTCCCACACAGTTTTAATGGGGGGCCATTTCTGAGAAACCTGTAGACATGAATCATGTGTAGTGGTCAAACTGGATGCTTTCCAAATCTTTCTTTCTAGTGAGGTGCAAGTGGCGGCATGGTGGTCAGATCAGGGCCATCAATACAGCATGATGTGGGTAGTTGTGAAGTTTGCTGCTCTTATATAACAACTAACACTGAGATAACCTCAGATTCCTTCATCTGTGACTGAAGCCCTGAGGATTTTGACCAGTGAGAGGCTTTAAGATTTTGAATCTTTCTCTCTTCACTGCACACTGTTCATCGTAATGAAGCTTCAGTTCAGTGGTCAGGATCCAGACTGTCTTAGGAAATTTGGAGATAGAAGAATGCAACTGAGACAGACTTTGTCTTTGTGGAATATTATGACTGTAATTAAAATTGTTTTCTTGTTAAAATCATGATTAAACTGTTGTCCTTTTGCTCTAAGCTCAATGGCTGTTGCATCATTTGCACCTTCTAGATGGATAAATAGTTCAAATGAATGTGGATCACCCAGAGATTTATTTGAACCTCAACATCACATCACATATAAAAATAGTTTGAAATGTGTTCTTTGTTCTCTCAGTACAAATACGTTTTATTAATTTACTTTCTTAATAAACATTCCTGGTATAATTGTGAATTATTTATTGGTCCACATTATCAGGGACATCGCTAAAAACCACTGCTTCATGAAAAAGGCTTGTGAGTAGGCAGAACCATTGCAAAATTCTTCCAAAAAATTTGTGATAGTAGTAATATTTATGGTTTTATAAATTTTATTAATCATTATTACATATATTTCAGTATTTTAAAATATATTTTTTAAATGTTATACTTCAACTTACACCTGTTTCAACATTTCAGATTTTCTTTAAGTATATATAAATGTGTGTCTGTCTATAATATTATATATATATATATATATATATGTTTGTGTGTGTGTGTGTGTGTGTGTGTGCATATCTGCATATATTGATTAAATTATGTTTTAATCCGTTCCTGTCATAAAGGATTCATCACAGGTTGTTGCTGTCTCTGGCTGACATTACTTACACCAAACTGTCATATAGAAACCACTTGACATAATCCAATCAATTCTTGATTGACATTCATTAACATCCCATTACCATTTCACTTTAATAGCTGCAATGTGACTTCAGGAGTGTCTGCTGCTTGTTTTTATGCAAGGACCTGATTATGCTTTCTCTTTTTATTTCAGAGACGGCCGTCTGAAAGCAGGGGATGAGTTACTGATGATAAACGGTCACTCCCTGGTAGGACTCTCACACCAGGAGGCTGTAGCTGTCCTCCGGTCCACTGCTGGACTCGTGCAGCTGGTCGTGGCCAGCAGGGTGAGTTTGAGTTTGCTAGCAAATCAGCTTCATACTAAATCAATAATTGTCTGTCATTGTATTGGCAAGCATCTTCATGCTCAAATAATGAGCAGTTCTTGCTGTGGTCCTTGTATAAAGTGTGTCAGCCGTTCAAGCACATAAAGATGTCATAAGCAGATGCTTGTAGCAGCTAAAAAATTGAACAGTGAAGCACTGATGGGTTTGCCGCTAGGCTTTCTGAGATCAAGTTAAAAATACTCGCAGGCTGCTCAACGGCACACAACATGCTTTCTCCAGCTGCTCTTCCTTCCTTCCCCAGGATGAATCTGAAGTGGACTTCCACAAGTACCCGTCCACCAGCTTGCCCGACCTAGTGAGCACGTGCTCTGGTCCGGACGCCTCTCCCTCCCCTGGGGAGGAGAAGGAGAACATGGAGCCGGATTTGGAGGACGTGAGGGCCAGCAGCCTTTCACTGCCCACCCAGGACTTGGTACGTACGTTTGCTATCACCTATCTGCCTGATTATCTGCCGCTTTCATCTGGTGCTGCCTCAGCTGCCCTCAGATTGAGCTAGAACACGCTGTTTTGGTAGCGTTTATGATTAAAAGTTTGCTTCGGGGAGAAATGTCCAATGCTTTTATAATCATAATCTGTTTTTTTGTGCGAGTATGTGTTGTCTTCCCTTAAACATTGAAAGGAGCCTCGATGAGGTGTTTGATAAAAAGCAAATGCACTTCCATGGTTTGTCTGATAAGAATAAACAAGACTTTCCTGCTATTTTTTAGCAAAATCTAAATACCTGCAGCGTGTTGTGATCTTAAGATACAGCGTTTCCTTTTAAGGAAAGCACAGTTGCTTTATCTGTTTGCCTCGTTTGATCTGTGTGCCAGGGCCCCATTTATGTTCTTCAGGTTTTTATCTGTTGTTTTGCCAGAAAAATATTAGTGCCACTGTTTACCAAGCAGCCATTGGCTCAGCGTTTGTTCGTTTCATCACAGATAACAAATTATTAATTTGCTCTGCGCAAGCAGGCGTACATCAAATCACTAATGCCACACAGCGTTAATTCTTAATCACACAAAGTGAGACATTGCACTGGTTTGGTGATCAGTAATGACAACATAGCTAATGTCAGTAGAACACTGACAGGACCACACAACTCAACATATTAGGATTAAACTCTTGCTTGGCTGTTTCAGAGAACAGTGCCCATGATGCTTTGCTTGAGATGTTCTGCGGTGTGGAGTAAAGTGGGTCATTCCACCCCCCAACTGTGTCTATACTGCGCACACATTATTGCTTTCAGGACTAAAAAAATGGAAAAGAGCTACCGTCCCGCCTTCTATCTAATTACATTAGCATTCCATGGCTCCTGCTGGTCGTAGATGTGAATTTGGGGCAGTTAAGACTGGGTTTGTCTCACTGAAATTTTGAAAGATGTTATTTTGTCATCCTCTAGTCCTTATCAATTATTTACTCATAGTGATACCGTTCCAGCTTAAAAATAGCAAACAAGGTACTCCATGGTATACGGTTCCGTGTGTGTGTGTGCGTGTATATCACTGAATGATTGGATGGGTTGGAAAGACAAAAAAGGTACAAAAGCTGTCAACTGAGCAGAACATTTGTACCTCATTTACCCATTATGGGTGCATATCAGTACAGGTACATATTAATATCTAAAAGGTACATATTAGTTGGTACATATTGTACAAGCCCCAATGACAGCTTTTATACCTTTTTTCCTGAGAGTGTAGATAGATAAATACTGTAGGTGTGTAGATGCATGGATAGAACTCTAGATATATACATAGATCTCTTTATTCTTTATATATAATTTAAAAAGTTGTTTCTGAGAATCTTTGCATTGTTAGACAAAGACGATCTTAACCTAGTTAAACATCAGTTGGATTCACTTCGCCACTGCATAGATGAAGACGTGTAAGTAAAGGCTTCTGAGACATGATGAGGTTTGAGGAGCCCGTGGAGCTTCCTCTCATCCTGTGTTCTTTCGTCTCCCTCCAGGCTTTAGTCTCTAATGAATGACAGAGAGAGTGATGGGGGCTGGAAGAGGATTGAACAATATAGTTTGCTCTCATTCTTGTTTCCCGTGATTTACTGTCCTGGTCACATGCTGTTTTTGTTTTTAGTATTACTTTCTCCGCAGATGTTTTTTTTTTTTTTATCATAGGTCATGCGATATTGAAATGACAAACTGTGGCTTTCTATTGGGTTTTCGCTTTATAGCCATCACATTGAAAAAACGTAGAAAAAAAATTTGATTTTTTTTTTTTTTTTTTTGCAGTCTTGGGTAGTGATGGGAAAATCTGATTCTGAAAATTGCATCATCTACACGGAAACCAATTTTTTTCTTGCCTATAATTACGGCATATTGCTTTTTTTAGGTGTTTAGGCAAATTAACTTTCCCCCCTTTTTTCATTAACAGTCAGTAAACAACTATGACAAATTGCTTTGAATGCTCACCTTTTGCAGGTTTGTGCTGGAGCTCAGCAACATTGACACTAGTGATGCGTGGGTCATCTCATAACCCGGGTTGGGGCGGGTAAAGAAATTGTCACTTTATTTGTGGGGTGGATCATTAAAAACAAAACAAAAAAAATCCATATATGTTGGAGTGTTGGGCGATATGGTCATTTTTCAAAACAGATCAGATCGACGATTCACAATATTACTCTTTTTTTTCTTGTCATAGCATAACTATTTGGTGTTTTAAATAGCATAGGTGTGCGAGAGAGAGCCTATGGAATCACCAGTAATCGAAAAAATATACTTCCAAACATACTGATAAACTAACTTTAAATATAAAAATACTGTATTTAAAAGAGCTAGTTCATATATACTGTCAAACTGTCAAATCGCGCGTCCTGTGACAAATTTGCAGCATCTGCGCACGGATGTTATCAGTCTAAATGTTCCTCAAAGTCAGTCAAAGGTGAATACAATAGTACGTAGATTTAATTTAAAGTCCAACGGTTTAACACTAATATTCGACATAAACGAACATGTTAAATATAAAGTATTCAAAACAGGTAATAATTGGAGTAAAGTTGAATGGAACTGATGCATCAGTCATACAGCGCTCCTGACCGCGCGTCTCATCACGATTGCATGAAATATTGCACAAATATAGGCCATTCAGATTACTTGTTAAAGTGCAATTAAATACCTTATATCTGCAGACGATGTACGTCTGTTTGTGGATGGAGAATCTTTCACCTACAGGCTCTAATCCTCATTTGCGTGCACGCTTGTGTGTGTGAAATGCAGTGCTGAAGTGAAATAGCTGGGCAGTTGCCGAATTATAATAGGTCGCCTCATAGTCCTGCAGGTCGGGTTGGGGCGGGTAAAGAAAATTTACTTTATTTGCGGGGCGGGCTGGGGCAAGCCAAATCATTTCATAAAAGCGGGACCCGCAGGTTGGGAGAAAACCAATTCACACCTATATAGCTTTCATTCATAGCTCTTGAATGTGCTATGCAAGAATCACGGTCCATCAGCAAATAATTTTCCCCCTGTACTATGGTCTGCTTTAAAATATTTCACCAGTTAGAAATGTTTTTGGGAGCGCAGTCTCTATAAAAAGATTTTTAAAATTCTTTCTCCAGAAATTATGAATGACTCTAAAAATCATGAAAGTTCTTTTGTCTGAAAGTGTGAGAACCCTATCATTAAGTTGTTAAGCAGAAAATGAAATGGAGAGTGTAATTGGGCCAATTAATTTTTTTAGTGTGCCATATGTTTTTTTTTCCCCTTTCACTCTTCCAAACACCTGTCCAGACTGTTCTTACACTCCCTTTCAGTGCCCTGCCACAGCAGAAGAGGGTGATTATGCTATTATGTGGGTGTCCAGTGTTGGGTGTATCTTCAGATCTGTTCTGAAGAGTTAGGCTCAGTGGTTTTGATGAGACAAAATGGAGGGATGGAAAAGCACGAGAGGACATTTAAAAAAAAAGAAAAGAGAGAAGGGAAGGATCTGGAAGAAGGATGCAGCTGTCACTGTCACGTTGAGTCCTGTGAGGCACTGAGGTATGAGGTTTGAGGAAGCCCATGGGCTCACCTGCAACAGTGTAGCGTACCATAGCTTGTTCATGCAGGAGACAGATCTCATTTCTGACAACGGAGGGAAGGGCTTCCTGTCTGCATGCCTGAAAAGAGAGCAGTGGATCTTCCCTTACATGTTGCTGTTTGAACTTGTTTCAGGATGCATGAGCTGTGCGATAAACCGAAGCTCATTCTTTAAGCTGAGACGGTTAGAAGGGGGAAAACACTGAAGTATTTATTTATTTTTTTCAAAGCAGACAAGGAAGAGCAGTATTAATGTGGTGCCATGAAGCAGGAGGTTTTCTGACTTCAAAATGCCATTGGCAATAATTACAATCACAATCCACTACTATAGACACATACAATGAATAACACAATACAACTTAATATCAATCAGTATTATGCAGGATTTTCCTCTGTGATAGCTTACGTACAAAGACTTCTGCATATTTAAAGTAGACTACATAATTGCAGTTAATTAACATAATGACTTAATTGCATTTTATGTTTATAGTTTTTAGTGATCATTTAAGCATGTGTTACCTTTTAAATTTGACCCAGAATTTTCTGCTTGAAAGAGCTGTGACGAGTCAAGCTAACTTAACACCTTATTTAGCACGTTTTGTGGTTACCACATCAAAGCAGTGATCACAAGAGAGTAATCTTAAAAAAAAAAAAAAACAAGATTACACTGCACATTTTGGGTCACCAAAAACATCAGTGTACACTACCATTTGAAAGTTTATGGTTGCTTAGATTTTTTTTTTTTTATGTTTTTGCAAGTCTCATGCACACCAAGGCCGAATTTATTGAATTAAATATACAGTAAAACAGTAATTGTAAAATATTATTATTCCATAAATCAACTTGTTTAATATATTTTAAAATGTAAATTATTCATGTAATGGCAAAGCTGAATTTAGCATCAATTACATCATTCTTGAGTCTCACGTGATCCTTCAGAAACCTTTTTAATATACTAATTGTGTGAAGCATTTCTTAAGATTATCCATGTTGAAAACATTTGGGCTGATGTTTTTTTTTAAAGCACCCTTGATGAATAAAAATATTAATTTCTTTTTTTTATTGTACTGACTCCAAAAATTTGTAATGGTAGAGTAGGATAAGTTTTTACGCTCTATTAAACTGAAGAAACTAAGCAAAAATCTATTATAATATTCTAATATTAATAATAAAATAATAATTAATAATCTAGTACTCATTTATTTTATTTATTTATTTTTTTGTTAGGCTATATAATTTACAGTACAAAAAAGAATATTGGTTCAGTCATAGGCCATAAAGTAAGGGCACAAGACACATTTCCATTCCAAACCTCCAAGAGTCTCAAAGAAAACACTGGCTTTTGTTTACATGTGAGATTTGATCTCCCTGTGTGACAATATGAAAGCGTTCACCAGCATAAGTGTGCAACATTCCCTTCAGTCCTGCACAGTGAAGGGCAAACAAATGTTTATGGTTTACATTTTTAAGAGGAAGTGTCACAGGAAGCAGAGGAATGTTTACTCCATTTGCTTTCTTTCTCATGTGGAGCCAGTCTGATGTCTTCTGCCTCTCTCTGTTCAAGGCATGTTCCCTAAATCCTTCTATCTCCTGTCTTTCTAGTTTACCGATTTTGACAGACTGGAGGAACGTGGCAGGTTTGAGGGTCCCAAGGGATGTTGCCGAAGCCCCACACCAATGAAGTTCCGTAGCAGATCTCAAGGTTAAACATGTCCAGTTGTATCAAGTCACAACACTGCTGAGCATGAAAACTTTGTAACGATATTAAATTGTGTTGGAATATGGCCAAGGGTGGATCCACCAATTCTAATTTCTTTATGATAGATTCCCTGCACCAGATCTGGGTGTACTGAAATTGTTTACATTTTTTATGATTCTGCTTGTTAATCAGCAGAGACATTTAGACATATGGAGATCAGTTTCTCCCGAATATAAATGACTTAATGAATTAAGTGTGTGTTTACATTTCAAGTTAATGTCTTGATGTCATTATGATCAGGTGGAGGAAGCCGCCTGGAGTCTGTTGGTGAAGACGATGAGCTTATCGTGGAAAACGGTGATGCAGGAAGTGATGTGGCGGAAAAGCCTGCGCGAGGAGGACGCAAACATTCCCTCCCGCAGCAGCTGGATACAGCTGGCATTCGACAGGTTGCTGCATTATTCAGCTCACTATTGCTATCATTCTTGATATTGTGGTATAACATATTGCCTGGTACCCCAGGTTGTGATGTGATGTTGTGATGGCTCAAAACAAGAATTATTATTTTTCTTGACCACTTTAAAATCACTCACCCATTCATTCCATACATGCAGGTAGAAGGTTTCTCTTAGCTGTGTGGATTAGTGTTCATTAAAAGTTAAAAGGGTCATGAACTGCATTTATTTTATGTACTGTTTTCTGAGGTCCTTTTACAATGTTATCAAGATTTTTAGATCAAAAAACATCATCATTTAGAAGTAATAAGCTGTTTTCGGTTTTGACCTCCCTCTTTGGAAAACTCTGTTTAAATAGCCATGGCAGATTGTAGACCCATTGCTATGATTGGTTTACAGCATTGTCTTTTAGTTTTAATCTTTCTGAAAATCCTTGTGAAATTGTGCCTTGTTTTGAATAAATCCACAGTAAAATGAAGTGAACAAATAACCAGATTCTTACTGACATGGTCTGGAACTTCCAATAAAGCTGTTTATAGACTAATGAGAAAATTTTGACTTCCGAAACTTACAAGATGTTTTTATGGCACAATGATCTTTTATATATGAAAAGATGTTTATTTGAAAGATGTTTGAATAATTTAATCCTTACCTCAGACCTTCATTTATTTATATATATATATATATATATATATTTGTAGTCTCAGCCTTTACACAAGTTAGGGATAAAGTGGTGAGCCAAATGCAATTTTCCACAAGTGGACAATAAAGTTTTACAATTACAGGCAATTTTTACAATTTTTTGTTTTGCAAAAAATATAATTTTGCATAAACCCTGACATATTGTGTGAAATTAAATTTTATAAATGTAATTATGTGAGAACTATATACAGCACCTATTTCCAGGGACAGTTATTTAAATGGTTTAGCATCAATTTTAGAAAATTAGATTTTACCACAGAATGCATTAATTCACCAAAAACAATCAAGTGTTATAGATAGCCTGTATACTATTTTTAATACAATAGCCTCAATTTGTTAGCTTTTTCTTCACAATAACATTAATACAATAGCATTTACATGTACATGATCTCAGCTGTGGCTTTTAAAGTGACTTACAAATGAGGAAAAGCATTTCATACCTATCAATTACTCAAGGTAGCTGCTTATTTTCCTCACAGTTCAACGCAATAAAAATAATGCTTATTTTATCATCTGTTTGTTTATTCATGACCTCTTTTATCATCCTCTTCAGGAATATCAAATTGTGAAGAAATCGGCTCGTTCCCTGAGCACTGTTCAAGTGGAATCTCCATGGCGACTGGCACAGCCATCCATAATCTCCAACATTGTCCTGATGAAAGGACAGGGCAAGGTGAGGGAGGCCCTGCATCCAGGACAGTACACACAGTCACCATGCAGATTCACATATATAGCGTTTTGGATATAAAATGCTTTGATCTTGTTGTTTTTTATTTATTTGTGGGTGATTCACTCTGATTCAAATGAATATGACGAATGGGAAACAGAGGTGCACAATGAAACCTCTATGCAGAAACCATTTCAAATATCAAACAGGCTCACAGAGATGTGTCTTTGAATGTGTAGGGTCTCGGCTTCAGCATTGTCGGTGGGCAGGATTCAGCCCGGGGGAGAATGGGTATATTCGTCAAGACAATTTTCCCCAATGGAGCAGCCGCCGCAGACGGGAGACTGAAGGAAGGTAGATGGACTCTCCTGATCATGATGCAGTAGATCTAATGCACTTGGAGCAACTGTCATCAAAGCAGTTGGACCTCAACCACACGGCATGAGGATTTTCATTGTCTTTGGCTTTTATCTTGAGCTTTTTCGCTGGTGAACCTTTCTTTTTCCACCGTTCAGGTGATGAGATATTGGAAGTGAATGGAGAGTCTCTCCAAGGCCTCACGCACCAGCAAGCCATTCAGACCTTCAAGGTAAACTGCTCAGTCACCCCAGAAACACCTGCGGCGGTCCATAAAACCTCAGAAAAGAATTAACTCCGGACTGTTACTCTCAAGCACTTTTCTTTGAATTATGTGTCAATGGGAAAATGGAAATTCCTAGGAATTCTTAGGTGTTCGTCCCATTCAGCTTCTAATGGATAACGTTTTTCTGCTTTTCAGCAACTGAAGAAGGGAGTAGTTACCCTAACTGTGCGGACCCGTCTGAGAAGCCCAAGTCTTACACCCTGTCCCACGCCCACCCTACTCAGCAGATCCAGCTCTCCAAACTCAAATACCAGCGGTGGGACTCCAGTCCCTCCTAGCTTTGAAGATGGGGACTCTCGTAAGGGGCCTGGTCCCAAAGATCGCATTATCATGGAGGTTACACTGAACAAAGGTACAATCATGGCTTTCTGATAAAACAAACAGCTTTAGCATGCAAAAGTTTGGTAAAAGTAATTTTATTTATTTTAAATCATTTTTGCAAGGACATTGCAAGGATGCATTCATTTGATCAAAGGTGACAGTAAAGACACATAATGTTACAAAATATTAGTTCCAATAAAAGTTGTTCTTTTGATCTTTGTATTCATCAAATAATTGGAGGAATAAAACACTGTTGACTAAATAACATTAATTAAAATAAAGAATATTTGTAATATATAATCATCATAATGACATTTGTCAAATATTTGTAATTTTTATTAAACAAATGCAGCCTTGGTGAGCATTAGAGACGTCTTCAAAGACAGGGACATTTGAACATTAATGTATACAAAATTAACAAAAGCCAGCTGTACCTCCGCAGTAATAGTTTTGCTTGTTCACGTGTACTTTGTTTGCTTTTTGTAAATTGCTCTTCCAGATTTTATTGTTCTGGGAAGAAAAAAGTCTTGAGAAGTAAACATTAGCCCTGTATTAATTTAATAATAAGCTAATTGCAGAGTTATGGCAACACTCCTTACCATTTGAAATTAACACATGATCTTTTTTTACTTCAGGGAAATGTGCATTAAAGTAATTTTTATTAACATCGACAAACACCTGTGTGTCAGGACGAATGTGTGTTTAAGTCTTAAGGCTCATTATGTGCCCAAATAAACCATCCTGCCAAAATGAAAACTGTTATTCTTGGGTCGTCATGCTAATAAATAACAAATGCCTTTCTCATTATTTGAGTTCTGTTAACTTCTTCACTTCAGGGACACTGCATACTACTTTGACATGAATGTTGTTATTGCAGTATGTGTGTATATTTAACTTACAAATATATACTAGTCTTTTAAATCCAAGATTCTAAAATCCCAGAAATAAGTCTCAGGAATCATTTGGCAATGCTGTTTTTGTGTGTGTTTCAGAGCCAGGTGTGGGGCTGGGTATCGGTGCCTGTTGTCTAACACTGGAAAACAGCGCTCCTGGGATCTACATCCACAGCTTGGCTCCAGGATCTGTTGCCAAAATGGATAGCAGACTCAGGTAGACTTTTGGTTTTAAAGTGGTCATGAGGCTCAGATTCACATGTCTCATGTACAGTAGCTGAGTGGTAAATTAATAATCATTATTTCTTATTCAGGTCTCAGTTTTTTTAGTTTTTTTAATGTTTAACAGCGGTTAATCAGTAGAAAGCCTGGCTTGAAGCAAATCTGACTTTTTAGTTTAGGTGCGCTTCTAAGAAAAAAAAAAACATTGCTATTTCTAAGAAAAACTAAACAAAATAATATGTTTCTATAAATAAATGTAATTATAAAATGGTTAAAGAAGTGAAATGTCCTAAACTTTATATGTACTTATATAATAAATAGTGCTAGTTTGTCTGATTTAGCAGACACTGTACCCCTTAGAGCAATCATTCTTCACTTACAGTTAATTAAGGAAGGGAGAGGCAGGAATAAGACCCCACTAGGGAGAACAATCACATAGATCTTCATTTTCCCTACAGAGTCTACAATCTGTCCGTACACGTGTTTGAAGCAGATTCTTTTTTTGAATGTGTAAATCATCAATAAACCTCATTTGTTCTTCGTTGTCTGCATTTTCGTTTGTGATTTGCTAGAGTCTGTGTGTGCTTGCTGCTTTTTAGATGAAACACCTCACAGACTGAAAAAGAATGCACAATAAGAGCCAGAAAGCCATGAATGGGGTCTTTATGGCAGGAGATTGAGGTCCTGAATGTTAGATCTAGTTGTGAAAGTGGTTGCAGCTGTCTGAAGGGAAAGATAAGGCTGTAATACACTTTCAGGCATGTCTATTTTTACAACAAATGCAATTGGGTTGACACTTAAAATACCTTTGGATTGCATACATCAAATGGTAATCCCCATTATCATGTGATATGTATTATACTCTATCATTCAACAGTCTAGAACTAAATATATTTCGAATGTGCTTATTGGATATAAACCTAATAAAATCTCTTAAATCATTAGGATTGAGTCGGATAAAAATATGTAAGGTTCACTCCAAACATGCTGAGACAGCTTTAAGTTATTATGCCACCCACAGCTGGAACCAGCTTCCAGAAAATATCAGAGGTCCTGCAGCGTATCCACATTTAAGTTCAGGCTGAACGCATGAATGTAAAATTTGCCAGTTTACACTATCATTCAAAACTTGTGGTTGGTAAGATTTATTATTATTTTTTTTAATGTTTTTGAAAGATTCTCACATCTTATTCTCACCGAGGCTGAATTAATTTTATCAAAAATGCAGTAAAACTGAGTAATATTGTGAAATGTCATTACAATTTTAAAATATTATGAATGTTGAAAACATTTATTATGAAAGTTGAAAATACCTCTGGAACAGAAATACTTCTTCCTTTTAAAAATAAATATTTTATGCAAAATGAAGCTTTTATTTCTTTTTCACTATCATACAGTATAATTACATTGTGCTACATTAATAAATTTGCCTTGTCAATATGTTTGTGATATCGATGACTTATGTGTGTATGTATGTATCAGTCGAGGAGACCAGCTCCTGGAGGTGGACTCTGTGAGCCTGAGACACGCAGCGTTGAGTGAAGCCTATGCTATCCTGAGTGAATGCGGACCCGGCCCAGTCAGCCTCATTATCAGCCGACATCCAAACCCCAAAGTAAGCCTCAGTATAGAAATTACTGTATTTACAAACTGTCATCTCATTAACAGCTGAGAATCTGTGGTATAAGGTAAAGTTCACCCAAAAAAACATTCCTCACGCTCACGTTCCAAACCCATAAGACCTATGATCATCTTAGGAACACAAATTAAGATATTTTTGATGAAATCCGAGAGCTTTCTAACTCTCCATAGACAGCAACGCAACTTCCACATTCAAGACCCAGAAAGGTAGTAAGGACATGGTTAAAATAGTCCATGTGACATCAGTGGTTCAACCTTAACTTTATGAAGCTACAAGAATACTTTCTGTGCACAAAGAAAACAAAAATAATGACTTTATTCAACAATTTTAAGTTGTCTGTCTTCGACAAGTGTTCATGAGAGAACCACAACGCATGCGTGTGATGGAGCTGATGCAGGAGCAGGCGTTCTGTAGTAGAACCCAAAAGGAAAAGAATGTTGAATAAAGTCATTATTTTGTTTTCTAAAAATTAATTAAGGTTGATCCACTGCTGTCACATTAACTATTTTATCTAGGTCCTTGCTACTTTTCTGGGTCTTGAATGTGTCTGTTGCATCGCTGTCTATGCAGGGTCAGAAAGCTCTTGAATTTAATCAAAATGATCTAAATTTGTGTCCTGAAGATTAACGAGGGTCTTGCTGATTTGGAACGCCATGAGAGTGGGTAATTAATGACAGCATTTTTATTTTTGGGTAAACTATCTCTTTAATAGTTTAGTTCAGAGGGTGCAACTTTTTTGGGGTTAATGTTCCATGAAAATTAAATGTTGTAATGTCTGTAGAAATATTAATAATGTAAACGCCCCCTAGTTTTAGAACCTGGTTTAATTTATGGATAAATAAACCCCACGCATCGGTGTGGTGACGTGGTCACACTCCTTCAGTCACAAAGGCCTCTTCCTCTGCCAGACTGCTGCAAGTGGAAATCAAAAGCACCATCCACCTGTTAAGTTGTAATTTGCTCCTAGCATGAATCAGTGGAGCCTGACAAAAAGTAAACAACATTCCTCTCTCCCTTGTGCTGGCACAACTTGGTTTTCATCCACCTAATGAATCAAGATGTTGGATATGTGGCTCGGTTGGGGTACAGCGGGAGATTTTTGGTGGTTAGAATATGCTGACTGTTCACTCGGCCTGATAAATGAGAGCCAGTGCTATTGTGTCATGTGCAGAGCAGTGTTAGGACTAGCTTAACACTTACCATGTGACACAAGGTCAGAAGCCTTTCACAAAGGGTCTTTAATTACTTAAATCAGCACCTGACTTGTAATTTTATAGATATTTATTAATTCTTTTTTTATTATTATTATTATATGTTCCTATAGACTTTCCTATAGAGTTCCTATAGTCCACGTTTTGTCTTGGCGTAAACACATATTTGGCACAAGGCTCTTGGCAAAGATACAGAGTAGCTGGAAAAGTTTTCCTTGGGTGGATTTGTTGTTAAAGACAGCAGTTTTCTTAAGCATGTTTTTGCCATACAGGTGCGTGTGGCGTGAAGTGTCTGTTTTTGCACTCAGATGATGAGTGTTTCTTTTATTATGCTACATTTGATCGATTCTTTTGAGTTGAGAAAGACCTGTATTGAAGTCAACAATAAAAGTCAACTGAAATAGATCTAGCAAAACCTGATCTCATCTCGAGTCAGTCGGGCCTTTTGTAGCAGAGTTGTATAAAGGCAAAGTGGGATCTGCCTGCAGCAGAGTGCTTCAAAGTGTGGTGTCAAAACAACTAGGTTAAATGGTTCACATTGTTTAAGTGTAATTAGTATTCCAGAACCAGAATCACACATTTCTTATTGTATATCTCAGTGAATGCTGTTATTCTTTTAATATTATTTGAATAAAAATGCATCTCATTGATTGTAAGGTAAGACATGAAAATGGTTATTTAAGGTTACATTTAAAGTAAAATAAAACCGAATTATGAAGAGGGGTCTAGGCAGCTTACTCTGCTTAAATCACAGTGCCGCCTGGTGGTCAGAAAATAGATTTTGTCATTTGCCATACTTTATATTTGATATTTAATTAAGACTGAAGCTTAGGATATAGCAACATTTTTCCATGATTCAATGGTTGATGGGTGCTTTGTTTCGTCATCTCTCACCCTCAGGTGTCTGAACAGGAGATGGATGAAGTGATCACTCGCTCCACGCACAGAGATAGTCATTCTTCCCACACGCTTGGTAAACTGCCTGCTCTGTTTTGGTTTGACTGTGGCCACTTTTCTCAGGGCTCTAAAAGCCACAGCGTTTAGTTTATAGGTTTTAGTAAAAAAAAAAAAAAAAAAATTAGTTTACATTAGTCAACATTAGTTTTGGCTTTGATTTATTAACGGAACACTCCACTTTTTTTGAAAATACGCTTATTTTCCAACTCCGCTAGAGTTAAACAGTTGAATTTTATCATTTTCAAATCCATTCAGCCGATCTCCGGGACTGGCGGTAACACTTTTAGCTGAAAATAGTCCCCAGGAACTCTGCTATTACTGCAACTACACAAACTAACTGGGGGCTATTTTCAGGTGCTGCGTAATATCACTCCGCCTGCTGCACCCATGGTATGGCAACAAAGTTAATTGATTATTACCCCAGAATGAGAGTATAGTTTCTAGACATATCAGCCTAGAAAATCGCAAATTTTCATTTTCCGTCGGTCTTATTACACAATGTAACTAGAGAAAAGTCAAGTTGTAAATAGGAAAAATATAGAAACTCTTTGGTCAATTTTGAGCGAGATGCTAACGGTCTAATCAGATTCAGTGATCTATGCTAAGCTAAGCTAAAGTGCTACCACCAAAACTGGAGATCGGCTGAATGGATTCGAAAACGCTAAAACACAACTCTTTAACTCTAGGGGAGTTGGAAAATTAGCCTATTTTTTTTATTATTTTTTAAGTGTAGTGTAGTGTTCCTTTAAGTAAATTTTAAGTTTCCAAATATTTGTTTTGATATTCTGATGCAACTGTATCCACTGATTAGATAACTGAAGATCAGTGGTTTGTACCTCAGCAAGACATACAGCAATTTTTTGACTGTAAGTTTTTTTTGTGCTCTCTTTCACAGGGTTGCCGTCGAAGAGTCCATCTCCTACTGTTAAAGTCAAGCAGGGTGAGGGTAATCCTGCTCTCAGCTGGACCATGAAGAGATTCCTTGAGCCAGCCAGCAGGGTAAACTAGAAGCTTTTGTCTACAGAGGTCTCAACTTGTCAGAGAAAATAGACCAGGAATTGATCAAATCCATAAAACTTTGCTTCATTTAATTTGCATTTTAGGTGCAATGAAACAAGTGCTCGGACACTTAAGTCACACTGAATATGAGATGGAAATTAATGTCTTTGCATGAAATAACGAAATACCAAACTAAGTGGGATTTACTGAAAGAGAGATAGAAAGAACACACTTTTCAAGCAAACAGTTCACAAAAGCACATTTTTGCTAAATTTCAAATGATACAGATTTTTTTTTTTTTTTGAAAAAGCTTCCATATAACTTTTTTTGGCATTTAGGTTCACCCAAAAATTATGTAATTAATACCCAGCCTCATGTTGTTCCAAAAACCTTTGTTCATGTTCAGAACACAAATTAATATATCTTTGATTAAATCCGAGAGCTTTCTGACCCTAGATAGACAGCAACTTTACTCATGTTTTATGGACAAGAAATGTAGTAAGGACATCTTTAAAATAGTCCATGTGACATCAATGGTTCATCTATAATCAAATGTTTCAGTTCTGTTGCTGTCTATTCAGAAAGCTCTTGGATTTAATCAAAAATATCAAAATTTTTGTTCCGAAGATTTTTTGCTGAACTATCCCTTTAATGTTATTGATCTACAGAAAGATTTTAATTTTATATCTTCATCTGACCCTGCAGCAAGGCTCGTTGAGTTCAGAGGCAGAGCTCTCTCAGTATTTCTCGGTTCATGATGCACCCAGCCATTCTTCCCTTTCTGAGACCATGGCGATGGGATCCAGTGATGATGACATGCTGCATAGTAGCAGGAGCTGTAATACATCTATGGAGGAATCAGCAGCACCTCGGCCTCATGGTAACATTACAGAATCTAAAGTGTCATGTTGATAAAAAGATCAGTGACAGTTAATCACCAGAGCATGTGTTTTTTCTTCTTTTTTTGTCCTTTTATCATAACAGTCTATCAGGATTGCTCCTATAGGGGTTCAGACAGTAGTCCCACAACCCCAGAATGTTGTAAAGCCTCTGGAGGGGCTGGTCGAACTGTAGACACACCCCAACACGCCAGTGTGGGAAGCAGTCCGAGTTCTGTCCGCAGCCCACTTCTTCGTCAGCGTCGGGTCATATGCTATGAGGATGAACCTAGTGACGATGAAACCGGCCTTGAAGAGGACAGTGGCCCTTTCCGTCGCCACCTCCGCGGGGTCTCTGATGGAGTCCACCACCACCAAGAGGAAGACTCTGGTATTGTAATAGCCACGTCATCTCTTGAGGTCGACGATGAAAGCCAGGATAGCAGTGAGAGCCACAGACAGATCGGCAGTGAACCAGCCACTCCGCTCTATGGCAGCTCTCTTGAATCTGAGGAAGGACCTAGTGGCTTGCCTTGTGCCGAATCTCCCTTCATGTCCATTCGCTGTATGGAGGCAGCCGGAGGAACAAACCTGGGTGTCAAAAAAGATGCCCATCGAGAAGGGCAGGAGGTTAAACGCTCACCCAAGCTGGAGCACAAAGCTGTGACTCGTGTCAAAAGCATGATGAGCATTGAGTGCCCCAACCCTCCACAAAGAGCCAAGGGTGAAGAACCTCCTTTACTCCCAGCAAACGCTGCCCAGGTTGCACAGAACAGCACACGGCCGCCTTGCAGGATGCTGCACTGCAAGAAGGGGGAATCCAGTGAGTTAGCAGGGGTTTGCACTATTGAGACAATAGTGCTCCAGCGTAACGAGACTGAGTCTTTCGGTCTGGATCTGGAGATTAAATCCGCTCCCCTCAAGGTGCTGATCACAGGGCTGAGACCGGGAGGTGTTGCGGAAAGGGTAAGTTGGAAATTGTAAATGTTTTGATTGATTGCAATGTTTTTTAACATTCAGCGATGGGTGAAAGAGAAAGAGACTTTTAAAAAGAAGTGACCAGAGCCAAAAGACATTTAGTTCTGTTGATGGTTTTCACCATTCTTCCACCAAAGCGTACAGAATATTATACTTCAATACTTTGAGTTTCCTACATTACTGATTCAGTGGTGCCACAACATGACTATTGCTAGGGCTGCCTGATTATGACAAAAATTATAATGGTCGATGTAACGATTCAAATCTCCATATTCATCGGGAAGAAGGAGGCGGGAACCGGCGCACAATCAAAACCCTTTTAATACTCAAAAGTAAACACAAAGCAGCGCGTCAGCCCCTCACGGCGACTGACGCGCACAAATAAAAAGCAAACATAAAATAATATCCCAGGCCTGGTCCTCTCTCGTCCTTCACGGTCGTCGCTCCAGTTTTATATCCTTCCATCTCCTACGTGGGACTCGATACTAGCGGTGGGGCTCAGGTGCAGCTCATCTCCAATCACTACACCTGGCCTCACTCCTCGTTCCCACGCCTCTCGGCCCCGCCCCACTCGCCACAGTCGATTATTCGCTTTATATTGTTATTACTATTATTAATTTTGATTATCACAATTCTGAATGATGTTTATACCATTGTTTGATGCAACTGCATGCCTTTTAGTGCAACTTTTAGTGCTTTTGTTAAGCCTCAAATGTCAACTATACATTGGATTGGTTTCTTATAAAAAAGTACAAATATGAATGGTATTATAATGTTATACTACAACTAAAATTAAAATAATGGGGAAAACCCTTAAGATAATATGTAGAAAGAAAAAAATGCATCTTAAGCATGCAGAATAACCTAAATGGACTTTGAGCGGTTAATTGCTGCTTTGCACGTTTACGTAATTGTGGCATCCATAATTGTAAGTCCGATTGTAGTCCAATTCCCAAAGAAACAAGTCTAATGAGTCTGTGTTGTTAAATTATTATTATTTTTTTAAATCACGGTTCACAACTGTGAGATCTCATTTTAATTATAGGCTGCTTGTACACATGATAATGTACATTTGTCTGTAGAATTTCATAAAAATGAATGAAATTTGTTACCACATTTGGTAAAACTTTAGTATAGGGGCCAGTTTTCACTATAAAAGGGTCACTCCACCCCACAATGAACATTTTGTAAGTAATCACTTACCGCCATGTCGTTCCAAACCCATAAATGCTTTGTTCGTTTTCTGAACACAATTCAAGATATTTGGAATGAAAACCGTGAGGCTTGTGACTGTCACATAGACTGCCAAGTAAATTACACTGTCTTAGGTCCAGAAAAGTATGAAAGACATCATTAGATTAGTCCATCTGCCATCAGTGGTTCAACCGTAACATTATGAAGCAACAAGAATATTTTTTGTATGTGAAGAAAACAAAAATAATGACTTTATTCAACAATTAATCTCCTCTGTGTCTCTCCACATCACCGTAGTGCCATTTTGGAGAACATGAGTCGATCACAGGCAGCATATGTATTTCTACATGTATTTACACTTTGATTTGAAAGAAAATAGCGCAACCGGCATTCAGCTCATGTTCTCCAAAATGGTGCTATGATTATGCGGAGAGACGAAATATCTTACTAACTATTAATAAGCAGCAAATTAGGATCTTATTGAAGGCAAAAGTCACATTTAATGGTTTGCTTAATAACAAGAATTGGACCTTAAAGTAAAGTGTGACCACATATTTTGTTTGTTTAGTACTGATATTTGATATATTTTTAAGACAAATTACTGAACTATGTTTATGGCACCCCTATGTATTTATTTTCTATTTTATTCTATCTTTCTTTCCCTAAAAGACTGAAAGAATTGTTAAATTCTTCACGATTCCCTTCCTCACTGTTGATATAACACTTTGTGTCGGACAGCTGGTTGTGCTTGGAGGCATGGATGAGATATCTCCAGAATAAATCTGAGGAATGCATTTCACCCATTTCTTTCATGTCTTTCTATTCCTTCAGGAAGCCTCAGGGAAGATGAGCGTTGGTGATGAGATTGTAACAATTGGTGATACCCCGGTGTGTACATCCACCTATCAGGAGATCTGTGACCTCATGCACAACCTGCCAATCACATTGACCTTAGAGATAAAGAAGCCAGTCTCAGGTGAGTTGCAGCCCGAATACAATATCTGTTACTTTCTTGGGTTTAACCAATGAGAAGTCAATATTAGCTTCGCTGATGGGTTTTTCCCAAGCGGCCACCTTCTGGTCTCTCTCGTGACCAATTTTAATGACTTAAAATTATATTAAGCCTTAAAGTTCTTCAAGATTAAGGGAGTGACAGGTGAATTGCCGCTGCTGTCGAGCTAGGTGGGTGTGGTTTCAGCAGTCAGCTCCCGCCTCTTTTCCCATTTTCGATTATTCGGGAGTGACGCTGCCAGGATGGTGACAGCCATCTCTGCCAAATTTGAGCTTCAAAAATGCTCTTCAGAAACCTATGTCACGGACACCACATCCATGTTTTTATACAGTCTATGGTTTTTCCCTTGCATCTCTTATCATTTAAATGTTCCAAAAGAAGGATGTTGACCCTAAAATGAAAACTCATCATTTACCCACACTTATATTGTCCCAAACCCATACAATGTTCTTTCTTTGGTGGAACACACAAAGAGAAATTTTGCAGATTCACTCTTTTCCATGCAGTTCCAAGGAACAGCAACTGACCTTTTAAGCTTTAAAAAGAAGATAATTTCACCATAACAGTATAATAAAACTGGCTGAGTTTGATTTCTCTCACAAAAGATATAATTTCTAATAGTACTTTTTTTGTATGGACTGCTTTTGTAGTGCTTTTGCATCCTTGTTGTTTCTGTTCTTTGTTCAGTGGAATAAATAAAATCTGAATGGGTTTGGAACAACATAAAGGATTTCATTTTTGGATTAAGATAATTTTATAACCTCACAAGATATTTCCCCTAATCTAATCAAACATCTTCTCTACACTACACTAGTAACTATACTGATACTGGTCCCAGTTTACATGGTCAATCTAATAATCAACATATGAATTGGCTGTGATCAAGAATAGTTGTCAATGCTGTGTTATGTATAGTTTCATATTGCTCTAGAAGGCTTGTATTATCCACATTCCCTCCTCCCTTCCCGCAGACTGTGGTGCTCCAGCAGATTTAAAGCCTTTTCCTAATTGTATAAACAATAAATCAAAATATAGCAAGGTAAACGGGTCTCGTATAATATATCCTTCACAAGAGATTGTAAGCACAGGTAGAATTGCTACTGCAATAAAGAGATCAGTCTGTCTTTTCCCATGCTGCCGTAAAGAAATAGGAGTACTACAGGCTTCCCCTTTCTGGCAGTACCCTTCACCAGTTCAAAGGGAACTGCAGGCTCCTGGCTATTTGTCAATGGTGACTATTGATTATTTACTACCGTAGCCACCGTAGATGTGTAGAGTAACAGCTCTAATGCTTCCTAGAGGCCGTTAGTCAACTAGTAGAATCTAGATTTGGTGTTATTGCTCTGACTTCCACATTAAAACTTTTGTAAAATTTTGGTCAAAACATTTCTTACTAGGAGATCTTTGGAATCTCATTATGCAGAGCAATAGCCTCAAGAAACAACTGTTATCTAGTGTATTAATATATGTCTGTCTTTGTCTGTCTATACCTGCCGTCATCTGATGTTTGTACTGTATCCAATCGATCTTGTTCATCATATACATTAGAGCATATGCTCATATGCATTTATGTAAATATGAGCATTTATCAGCTGTGTGTATGATGTTTAGAATAACAAGCACTCCATCATGTTGAATATACCACCAGGTTTACCCTTTTCAGTTATGCCCTGTAAAATACCCTTTGAATGCATTCAATATTTCAGGAAATCTTGCATATTTTTAATTTGTCTGTTTAATCGTGAATGGAATATTCAGAGGTGTGGGCTTCAGATAAAACCGAGCAAAGTCTTAGAAAATATGCTTACAGGATGCCAGTAGTACATAATCACAAACAATACAAAAATCCTTTCTCTGCGGATTGCCTTTGTCTTTGTGTCCCACGAATCCCTAGGTATGCTTGGAGTGAGACTCACATTTTTTTCTCAGAAAAGTCATTTCATAATAGTACAAAGTTTCCTATAGAGTTTTGGCTCTGTGGTGCTGACTTTGAACAACATTAATGAATAACAGAATCAGTGAAATATCAAACTATGAAATGAACTGCAATGGTACTGATCTGGGCTTCTTTTAGTATAATTTGCTACACATATTTGTAGGTCAATGGAAAGGATTAGTTGAAACAGTTTTCCAATGGAATGTTGATTTATGATACAGGCAATTTGTAGCTTATCTCGCAGGCTTCAGTGGTGCACTTGTATGGTAGGATTTATCTTGATGTAACTTCGTCATATCCAGTGATTCTGTTTCAACTGTTTGACATGTTTTAACTGCCTCTTATTGATTTGAAGTCCAAACTGATGTGATGAATCGTGCCGATTGACTGAATATGATATAATGTTTAACCATAGTGTATTTTATCAATATTTGCAGCTGTAGATCGACTTTCTAGCCTGATTATGTCTTCTGGCTGTGAGGGCTCGTCTAAAATGGAGACACCTAAACCTCCAGAAGAAAGGACTCATATGGACAAAACTATTGTTGCAGCTCAAGAAAGCCTTTCATCAGAAACAAATGCGAAACAGACATTAGATATCCACAGCAACAGCATTCCCATCACTAATATTGACGATGTCATAACTGAACTGAATTTAGCAGAAAGCAAAGAAAAAGACAAAAGTGTCTTGGATTCCACAGATGGAAGTGCCAAAACAGAAGAGTGCAGTCAAGTAGACGACAGAACAACTGCAGCGGAATCGCAGCCTAACCTTCTGGATTTTTCTGCCCTAGATGTGGGGAACAGTGCTTGTCATTTTCCTGTAGGAAACACATTTTTAAATAGTTACTCAAGGAACTTTAGTAGTCTGGGAGAGGACATTGTCCCTCCAGAGAAAGGACATGGAGAGAAACCAAGTATGTACAGTCTGGTGGAAGATGGTGACTCTGAGAGTGACTCTGCAGACAGTGCTGTCAAAGTAGAGCCGTCTCAAGCTCACTGTGAGGGTCCTCAGGACACTGACTCAGATGAGGAAGAGGTTGAGCTCTGTTACAGCACTGTCAGTCAGCCCTCATCCAGCCAAACAGAGGGCAGCTCTCTGCCAGATAGAAAAAGCATGGCCAATTGCCAGACTGTTGACAGTCTTGCTAGTGGAGCCATACTTGCTAGTATGGATCTCCACAACCCTCTTTCACTCACAATGCAAGACAAGGATTCGCAAGAGAATCATTCTGTCTCTAAGTTACCAGATACACTTTGCCCTAAAGTTTCAGGTGATGATCTCCTAAATGGGGAGAGTGGACACACTCCCACACAATATGAGGCAATGTGTACATCTCAGAGAACACCACCAAACTGCAACACTGATGAAAAATGTGAAACCATTTCAAAATCTGTTCAAATCTGCCAGACACCAACAGGTGTCCCTTTTCCCACTGTTACTCAGGGTATTAGTCACGTCACCCCGAGAAGTCAAGAGAGGACAACTAAGTTGCTCTCAGATGCATCTCTGTCAGTAGAGAAACTCAATACTGGGCAAGTGCCACTGGAGTCAACTGTGTCACAGCCCAAGGCATTACATGGCAAAACTAGTAGGCAGGCCTCCTCTACAATTGCTCCAAAAGATAAGGAGAGAGAGAAAGTTCATCCTACTCTAGACTTGAAATCATCACTCTCCCAAACCCAGAGTAAATCCACCTCTTCTTGTGTTAAATCTTTGGGAACTAAATCCTCTAATGACACTCCTATCTCACCCCTGCTGAAAAGTAGACTCAAAGTTGATGATAAAAAGTCAAATATCTCTTCTAAACTTAAGGGTCTAAGTATTAAGAGTAAATCCATTGACCAAGAACAGCCCGTCTCTAGAACAACAAGGGTGGAAAGTCCAGGCCAGAAAAAAGCTCTTAGCTCCCCAAGTCAGTCTCCTAAACTTATCTCCAAAAGAACCACACCAACTGGTAGCCCTAAATCCACCAGGACATCTGAGAAGAACAGGGTTACTTCTTGTAAAACTGACCAACCCACTGTGACCAGTGTCTTAAAGACCAATTCCATCAACACCACCAAAGAAGAATTCAAGCCTTCCAAGAAGGAACAAGTCTCAGACCTAAAGGAGCAAGTTTCAAAATCAGAGGTCACTGTTATCAACACTCAAAGAACTTTCATTGAGGTACGACTTTCATCTTCTACATCATCTACACCTGTGCTGACACGCAAGGAAGTTGGGAATGCAAGTCATTTAACCGTGGCTTCGATGTCGGTTGATCCAGTCCAGTGGGAGGAATCAAATTCAGACTCCTCTTTTGGAAGACACGCCGTCCCATTAGAATCAACCAATTCTTCATCTATTTCTTCTAACCATAACGGTACTAATAAATCAAATGGAACTTCTTGCAATGGCCAAGAAGAAAACCTGCTCAGGAACTCAAATAATAAAGATGATGCTTCTAGTCTCAAAACAAGCGTATCGAAACTGTACCTAAAGGGACTAGACCGCAGGAGCTGCTCTACAGACACTAGTGGGTCTCTTGACCCAAACCCCTTCTCAGTTCGTCAAAGAATCAAGTCCTTTGAGAATCTAGCCAGCTTTGATCGATCTGTCATAAAGTTTATAGACATACCGTTTTATTCTAATAACTCAAAGCCACCTCTGAACCGGAGGTTGTCTGGGTATGCTGGATCTGTTAGCAGTCAGTCCAGTGACAGCCGTTCTTTGAGGAGGAGTTTCAGCTCTTGTGTAGACAATTTAAGCTCAACCCCATCTCCACCGTATCCACAGAATTCATCTTCCACTTCAGTTGTCACCCTCTCTGAATCAGCTCCTCAAAACCAAACCGCAGAAGCTGTTATGAAGGAGAAGGTGAGAAATGAGGCCTCTGTGAACCAGCCTGCTTTACACACACCACCAGTACTGCGCTCCCGTAATGCTCGCGCACACGGAGGCCTGTCGCGCTCCAAACTGAGAGAGATAAAGGCACTGAGCATGCCTGAACTGGACAAGTTGTGTACTGAGGATTTCACCAGTGACCCTGGAAATGTGATCTTCAAGACGGAGCTGGAAATCTACCCTTGCAGGTCCATAGACACAGCATCGCACAACCTGCAATGCACTGTGGTGACCAGAGTGAGCAGAGTTGATGCTGGGGTTCTTGGTTCAACCAGCAATGGGGATCAACATGAAGGCCAAATCACAGGGCTCTCATGCTGGTCTATAAGGTGAGGGAAAACCTATTTATAATGTGCAATGAAAAAAGAGATTACAAGAGTTTACTACTTTTACAAAAGCATACTAGTTGATTATTGAGTTTGCCTTTTTTACTTTAGTATTTTTATGTTTAAAATCTAAGTTTTATTATGCTTTTTTTTGTGGTGCTTTATTGTTGCATATCAGCACATATTCTATTTTTATTTCAGTATTGTAATGTGTAACACTGTACAAATGTTCCTGATGAAACCTACATCCGGTATATTCAGCAACCTTTAGTTGATAGCATTTTACCATTGCTGAGCAGGAAAAACTGATATTGGTGTTATTTTTCTCCAACAGTTTGAAAGATCTTGAATCTTCTCCTTTGGACCAAAATAAAGTGCAAGATGTTCTGTGTTCCCTCACAACCAAATTGGATGTGACAGGTCTCATACAGGAAACAAGCACTCTTTCAGAGGTAATTTATCATGTGTCAGGCTTCACAGTATTTTTCATGTTCCAAAAGTGGTATTCAAAATCATTTGTTTACATATCATAATGTTTTAAAGTTTATTTAGAAAGCTAATATTTTAAGAATAAAGACGATCTGGCATTTTTTGATGTTTGTTTTTAAAGATGGGGAAGATACGCCTTTAGATAGCAGTTAAAGAAATGCTTTTGTTTTGGCTTAGTAATATTTATAAAGCCCAATTTTTGGACTGTCACTTTTTTGTTATTTTTATCTTTTTTTTTCTAACTGAACAGTCATTGCTTTTATGGACCCTATTTATAGCTTTATATATTTTTCTTTTGATTTCATATACCGTTAACCAGTCTTGCACAAATCTTTTTATTTAGGTTAAAGATGACATTTACTTTGTGATCTTAACCAAAGAGCAAGGATCTGGACTGGGTTTCAGCATCGCCGGAGGAGTAGATCTGGAGCAAAAATCTATTACTGTAAGTGTTTTTGTTCAAGCAAAATTAATAATAAATGATAAATCAGTAGCATTTATAATTACACATTATCTCCTCCGTTTGTTTTTCAAAGGAACCAGTGGGAAAATATAGCGTCAAATAAGATTACCTTCTAAACTAAGTTTAAGCTATATTTCTTTGTCGCAGGTCCATCGGGTGTTCACTCGAGGGGTGGCAGGCGTGGAAGGTACAATTCACAGAGGAGACCGAGTTTTGTCAATAAACGGGACCAGCTTGAGTGGTATCACACATGCAGAGGCACTGTCCTGCCTTCATCAGACCAGACTGACGAAGCAGGCATTAGTGATCATCCAGAAGGGCAAGAACACTGAGCCAACATCCCCTAGACAACAACTTGCCCTTCAGACTGGAATCGGTCCAACTCCAGGCCATAGAGACAGCATCAGAGAACATAAAACAAGTGAGTATCTGGAGTCATTGTCACTCTCATGGCAAAAGATTAACCCGCTATCAGTCTTTCACTTATTACGTTGGGTTTTTATTATGGAGTACATACCCTTTTCTGTTCCTAATTGGCTTCTTGGTGTGTTGTAGGTGTGGAAGTGGGGCCAGACGGGGCTTTGAGTGTGGAGTTACAGAAGACTACAGCTGGTTTAGGATTCAGTCTAGACGGAGGCAAATCATCTGCCCATGGTGATCGACCTCTATACATCAAACGCATTTTCCGTGGTGAGTGCTCTACTCGAACATTTAAAGATTTCCACTAGAGGGAGACTAATGTGTAACCTGTGTATCAAGAGAAAGCTTGGCTCATCTCCGAGCACGATGAGAATGTGATGTTTTGTGATTGCGTGATTGTGACAGGAGGAGCCGCTGAACAGTCCCGGGTCATTGATGTCGGAGATGAACTTCTAGCCATCAACGGCAGGTCTTTGCAGGGCCTTATGCACTACGATGCCTGGAACATCATTAAAACAGTCTCTGAGGGTCCCGTCCAGTTAGTCATCAGAAAACCCAGGACTTCAGTATGACGTCTGAACTATCTGCACGTGTCCAAACGGTGGTGGACTCTCATTGTACATAGACTTTGCATTCTTTTTATATGTCTGTTACAGGATCTCTATGAGCTGATGATTTTTTTGCACATTGATTTTTATACAAACAGAAGCTTCTGCAGATTTGTGGTAGACTCACATATGCGGGCTCAAGCTATTTTTAGTATGTCTTTGAACTTTGTATCTTATGGACTTTGTGCTTTATGACTTTTTGAAGACATTTGAGCCTAATTGTAAGAATTCTAAATGTTACAGTAATAACTGTTTCCCTTGTATAATATAATTTAATGACAATATTGTGAAAATTGGTTGAAACTATAGCTATGATTATATAGTGATGATGCAGACCACTAAAGAGTGTGTACACTCTGCTCAATCTAATGAATTACAGTAGATCAACATATATCAAACTCTATGTGAATCATAAAACAAGCTTTTGTTTTGAACTGGTTTATGACTTTAAAATGGACTTGTGAAATAGATTTTTTTTTGTCCTTATTTTTCTATTGTTCCTTTTGATGATTGGAATTTTGGGGGGGTTTTGGTAATGACTTATTTAGCTTAAAGGTAAATTGTGTAATTTCAGTGCCACTAGCAAAAAGATTTGAAAAAATTTCCCAAACACTCCTATCTCCCCTATCTGTCAGGCCTTTGTACAGAAAAACAGGAAGCTGTACCCCAGACTCACGCTATTGGTTGAAGCACAAGATGATGACGAAACAACCACCAAACAACCCCCCCCCCCCCCACACACACACACACAAACTGTGACAGAGCCACAGTGCTTGCTTCACTTTTAAATACTTTAATTCAATCTGGTTATTAACATTTAAAATACAATCATAGATTGAAAAAGTCACCTTAGCACACTTTAATTAGAATCATGACATTTCAGGTCTTTTGGTTATGTTTGGTCATATTCTTTCAGCTGTGAATATTGTCATGTTTACCATCTGAGACTTTCAGTAGTTGTCTCCCTCATAGAAAAAAATATATATCAGTGATGTTGTTATATTTTACTTGAATTGTCTTTTTGTAAATATTGAGGCTCCCACTGTTTTTATTGTAATTTAATTTCGCTGAGCATTAAGCACAAATGTATTAACTATAGCGTATATGAAAAAAGCAATCATGAATATTTCTTCTGTCTATCTGACTTTTTGTTCTGCCCTTGTGAATAAAGACATCAGATATTTTTTACATTTGCTATTCATTTTACTCATGCACCAATGTTGCCTGTCAGAGCTCATTTTTTGGGGTGAATCATCCATTTAATATCCAAGGCCTTGCAAATCTTTGTTTGCTTTTAGTTCTTATGCAGCTACCTTGGTAACTGTGTTGTTATTGTTTGTTGTTCATTTCTTATATCCATGTTAATGAATACTACATGCTCTTAATGAGAGGCACAATGGACTGAAGTGGTGTTTGGTGCTAAACACACTTTCATAGACATCAACCGCTCAAGCATGCAAATGCTTATTTAGAGTAAATACATAAAAGTCTGAGGATGATTTTGTTATGTTCTGATACACTGCAAATATCAAAAATAATTGTTTTGCCTCATTGGCTGTTATTTTTTTCATACCTGGCTCGGACTTGTGTCATGCAATTCCTTATTGCATATTCAAAATATATTTAATCATTGTAAAATGATTACGTTTACGCTACTGTTCAAATGTCTTTGGAAATTTAAGCATTTTCAACTTTCTTATAATAAGTCTCTAATGCTCAGCAAGGTTCCATTTTTTAAATAATAAAAAAATACAGTAAAAATGGTAATACTGCAAAATGTTATATCAACTTAAAATGCCTGTTTTTTAATTTAATATATTTTAAAATAGAATGTATTTCTGTGATTGCAAATCTGAATTTTCAGAAGCCATTACTCCAGTCTTCAGTGTCACATGATCCTTCAAAAATCTTGTAATATGCAAATGTGGTGCTCAAGAAACATGTATTATTATCAATTGAAAATGGTAATATTTATGTGGAAACTGATGCTTCTTTCAGAATTCTATGATAAAGTTCAGAAGAGTTCAGAAGAACAGCTTTTATTTGAGTAGATTGTTGCTGTAATTTTGGACATACAGTTAACATCCTCTTATAATGGATGATAAAGAGAATGTAATGGACATGTCATTTTGTGGAGAGCTGCTCATCCTTTTCATCAAGCATTTACGCCGCTTCAAACTAAATGCTGGTTATATTTATGCCACTAAATCAGACTGGTTGGAACATTTACCACATTATCATTTTTCAGTTTCACTTTTTCCTGCATATTAATGCAAGAGCAGCACACAGGGGCTTCGTGAAGGGGGAATTGTTTGCATCTCTTTCCAGTCCAGATGGTGGCCACGGTCTCCTGGGAACCGCCGCCACCTCACTCTACCTGCCAAGAGTTCAGTAATCGCTGGCAGACATCAATCTCCTCGTAATATGCCTCTATTCTCTGTGAATGTCTTTCTGTGATTCAGCCATTGAAAAATGATCTAAACATGGAAACTGCAGCTGTTGTGACTGTCAGGGTTGTATAGCTGTTTTCTCTTTGCCAGCAGACAGAATCTGCAGGGCTATCACATTACACAGGTTGATGTAACCATCGTAACAACGGTTCATAAAGAAAAAACATAAATATTACAATACTGTACATCAATATGAGCCAAACTGACTGTGTCTGATACAAGTGCTGTACATTTATGAAACACCACATGCACACAATAGTTAGTACCTAGCCTACAGATAACTTATAAAACATTTGCATCAAATTCTGTCAGCTGAGAAAAATGCCTAACCTGTATGTTCAGTTTGTTCTCTGGAACAAAGGTAATGATGGCACTTTTGTCATTTTACAATGTAAGGAGAAAAAGTACTGCAGATTTGCATAGCCTTAGGCTACATGAGTTCAACTGTCAATTAAAAATGAGCTGACACTTGTTAAAATGTCACAGTTTCAGTTCTCACCCACTTCCTGTTCTCCCTTTCAGGGTCATGTGATCAAAAGCCGCAAAAACAGTGTGAAATACCAGTCAGCAGAAGAAAGCGTGACATATCACACCTGGGCTTCAAACTCCAAAAATATACATTATTTTGTGTGTGTGTGGTTTTAGATGTATGCATTTTTTGTAAGGACTGCAGTGAAACCTCTGATAGATAACCGTGTTTTTGGATGTGACGTTTAGACATGTCAGGCAAAGAGAAGAGATTGTAACTGTGTGGGTGGGTTCAATCTCTTTGACCACTAGAATGGAAAAAGTGAGTATGCTTTACATTTAGGTGGGTCCAAAAGACCACTAGACAAAATGTTTCCATTTAGCTTTTTCCCAATTTTAATACAATCATTTTTGTATTATTATTATATCACAACTGTATTTATTAGGAACTAAAAAAGAAAGAAAAAACTGTAGTTTGTTATAATTTTTTTTTATTTTTTTTTACCACCAGTAAATTAATTCATATTAATAATCATTTAAACTAACAAACATCAAAAAATAACTTGTTTTTTTCCACTGCTAAGCTTAAAATACTCTAGAGGGGAAACAGCACATTTTCCATTTCACTGTCTCATGCTTTGAAGTAATCTAGCATGTGAAGTTAACTTTATGCCTCCCCCTTGGGAGTCCTGTGCCCCCACTCAATCTTCTTTGTTCCTTTTTCAAAGAAATACTTTTCTGTCACTCTGCAAATTAACTTTCTATAAAATCTCTTATTTTTTTCTTGATGTGCTCACTTTGGTCCTCAGAACCTCATATAGAGCCAGTTTTTATATTCAGATTCTGACCTTTCGGTTACATGATGAAAGTCAAGGACTATTTTAAAAAATGAAATGCAGTGCTGCCACTTTTTAAATTATTTTTAATTACATTTCTGTAATTTGTGCACTCCAAATGGAATTACATTGTGAGAATTATAATGTTTTAATATGTGTGCATGTAGGCCATGTATATGTTTCTAGGGCAGTGGTTTTCAGTTCATGATTAGTTAACATCAAGTGATGACCCAAATTGCTAGTAAAATTATTTCGAAAAATGACCGTAAATCAAACACCGGGTATTACCTCAAAATGCATACCCTGTTTAAAAAAAACTGCATATGCTGGTTAGTTATGTTTTGAAGCATGGCAGCTGGTTTAACTGGTCCTTAGTTGGCCATGAGCTGGTTTTAGCTGGTCATGAGCAGGAACTAACCAGCTATTGACCAGCACATGACAAGCTATGGACCATCTGAAACCAGCTGCTATGCTTCAAAACTTACCTAACCAGCATATGCTGTTTTTTCAACATGGTAAGTCCAACAGTATGCAAAATATTAACATACTGTAATATTAACAAATATTAACATACTGTAACAACATAGGCTAAATAGGAAAACTTCTAGGGTGATTTAGAAGCCTAAAACATACACTGGACCAAACCACTATTAGTATTCATATTGGGGACACTTAATTTCCAGCGATATCGATGACTTGATTGCACAGATACTGTTTCAACTGAACTGAGTGAACTCAGTGACCTGGATGATGACGTCACTGAATTCAATGGTGAACTGCCCTTTTGCATTATTGAAACTATTTTCCTATTTAATGTTGTACAGGTGCTTTGACATAACCTGTATTGTTAAAAGCGCTATATAAATAAAGGTGACTAGTCACCATTTTACCAAGACACAGATGAATTAATGGAACACAAAATAACATGTCTGAAGCTGTCTCGTTGTTCTTATTTCAACTTGGAAACGAACAGAAACATCAATATACCTTTCACTAAAACAAAGCAACGAAGACTCTCTCTAAAAGGTCACGTTGATTTATAGATGATCATGAACTTTAAATGAGAATAAATTCTTCTTGAGGTTGACATAGAGACTTGTATAGCAGGCTAAGTCTTAAATCTATCAAAATAATGAGACGAGTCATTCAGGAGTCTTTTACAATTCGGGCTTGCATTTTTATATAGTTTTGTTCCATCAGGAATCATCCAGACCTGTCCTCCTCACCGTGTGTCACAGAACAGTGATTCCTGCAAGCTAAGCTAATGTTTTACATCCCTCACAGCCATGGATATTTGGAATGCTGGTCTCATTCCAGAGTAAGTCTACAGAGAGGGAGGGAAGGGAAATGAGACCTTCTTGCGAATGAATGAATCCCAACTTGGCGGACACATTACACACACACGCCTACTGGGGACTGGCTCTTCGACCATCTAACTATGACCTCATTGCACATCTGGGATCTAAACACTCATTCAACATATTGCTTTTGAGGAAAGGGAGGTGGATAGTGACAATTTTCCACAGATCGCTTCATCCTTAGACTTTTAATTTTGTGAGACATCAAGTCCCAGATTGCTAATGTCGTTCACGACAGAAATATTGCAGAAGTGAGCCACCCGAATAAAAGAGGTCCCTCACACACACACACCTTTCCTGCAGAAATGTGAGGATACTCATAACTAATCATAATTCCCATTACGTACCAGGGCAATAAAGTTTCCTGAAAAAAACTAAAAGGTTATTAAATGAAAAGATTACAGTATTTCATATAAAAAGCCAATTTCCTGGGTGCTGTTGATAAGGGCAAACACATTAAAGATGTGCCAAATATACATTTCTAAGGCAAGCAGTCTTTTGAAGCAGGAGTGACTCCCAAAATGGACCAGCCGCAAATTCTGCTGATTTACGTTATGCTGAATGATTAAGCACTGAAGACAAACTTGTGTCTTAACTTAAACAACGCAAAACCTTTAAAGGTGATGAAGAAAGAGGACTGATAAATTGGATGTATCCAGTCTCTTAAACACACTTTGTCTAGCATGCAGACCTGATAATAAAGAGTGCCAGAGTGCATATGTAAGCCTATGCTCGCCGTGATCAACTATTTGACTTACTGTGAAATTAGGATTAATGAATTGAGTTCAGCATGGAGTCAACTCAAATGATGCGGGGCACTCCACAAAAACAGGAAATGCTGCTCTCCTATCTACATGCTTATATTGTTCATTTTTGCACCTTTTGGCCAATTCTCCTCTTATCTTTAGTCAGCTGGCAGTAAATACAGTACATACAGTACACTTACAGTATCAGTATGTGTTTATTTCCTGAAGGGTCTATCAGTAGAATTCCCCTTCAAAATATGCTGCATGGAAATTCACCAGGGCTCTTTTATCATCCCCATAATGGCGAAATCATCGAGCATTGAATGATGTGTTGATGGTGGCGCGGAGAAGAATCATTAGTGAAGTTCTGTATTGCACATCAGCAGCGTTGATTCCATCAACATTGCATCCAGATGAGGTGCCATTAAGGTGAAAGAGAAATTGATGAGTGTGTTTGTGTGTGTATTCATCAGAACATGCACTAAATCCTCAATCACACAGTGTACGTAGAAGGGGGAAATACATTGGAGGCTCAGTGCAGGAAGATGGATTTTCCTGCCACTGCAGTCATCAGCCGAGGCCTTGCCTGTTTCAGCACAGCTGGGCTAGTGGGGTCTCCTTGGAGCAGCTCCAGACTGGTGAGCCACCAGCCAAAGTCCGGATGGAGCTGTTAATCAAAGTGCCACTAACACAGCCATCCATCTTCAGGCTGGACGGGCTACTGTGGCCTAAACCTTGCCTCTTTATAGCTTTTCCCTTTCTGGTGTGAACACAGTCTCAGTTTCATTCATGCAAATGCTTGATGCTAATTTAGAATAACTAAATAAAAAATATGATTATGGTTATTATTTTTCAACAATCAGCTGTGTTCAATGATGAATAAAAACAATAAACCAATGTCGTTTGATTTACTCGTAGTCCATAGTACTATGGTATAGTATTCATGTACCATGTCAGACTTTTTCTACAATATGTCAAGTATATACGTGCAAAAAACATGCTAATTCAAAAACCATTTTGCTAGTGTTATGATACACATTTATCCTTGTTAGAGAAGATGTGTGAAAATTGTAGACTGTAATGAAACATTTCAGCGTTCACAATGTCAATGTGAGAATGATTGGGGTCAAGCACAGTGAGAGAAGGGTGATGAAGTGTGTTGTGATGTGTTCCTATTGATTGCATGACCCATTCCACATACAGTTTAGTGGGAAAAAGCTTTGTCGCTCTGCAGACAAAATGCAATGTTAAAACAATGCGTTTAAGGTGGATTCATCATCGACACTGTGGAAACAGCTTGTCACATACAGTAATAAAACTGACTGACTGCCTGTCTGCTAATATTCAACATGACATCTATTTTGGAGTGATTTGTTATTAAATAAAGCTGTTTTATATGAGAGGACACTGTCTTTGCAACTGGTAGGATTCATTTCTGATCAGATATGGAATCTGCAAACAAGGCTAACTGTTAAACTCTGAAAGCATTCAATGGAATCCGTGCCATTATATGATTGTGATCCAAGTTGACATCTCAAGGCTTTCTCCAATGATACAAATGCCAGGGTTGTCATGTTCTTTAACAATCACTAGTATGACACCACCTGTCAGAGCTAATGCAATGCAGAGAGGAAGCAGTGCAAACTTTTTTGGAAAAATCAGGGAGCAGATGCATGCAACAACTGCCATTTTCTCCATATTTTAAAATGTGAAGAATAAAGTTGTGAATTTTTTTTTTTTTTTACCAGAGTGACTTGTATTATTGACTTAAATCCCCAAAGGTACGATGTTTAGTGAATTAAAAACAGCATTACAAAATAATCTACATAGAATACATGAGTAAACAGTCGCTATGGGATTTGCTGGAGTCTCTCCGAGAAGGGTTTCTCTCATGTGAGGAGCGTGTGAAATAGAAAACCTGGAGAGGAGCTCCATGTAAGCATGATTGATTACAACAGATTGCTTCACCGATCCATAGTCCAGACCGGCTTTCAGTCTGTGGTTTCATGGGTGACACAAAGTCTGAAGCACAAGTTACTTGATTTTATTAGCTGGTATAAAAGTAACATCACACTCGCAATGTTGCTGTCGTTCAGCATATATCTTACTGGGTAAACTAAATGATAATGTTCGTGTTATGATGCTGCTTAATAAAAAATCAGCAACGATAAGCTGAATGTAATCGTTTTCTATTCCACGGCCAGTGATAGCGAGCAGGTCCAGCAGCAGAGAGGGCGCGTGGGGAGAAAACACGTCCGTGACATCATCCGCCTTGTTGTGATTCCCGTTCCCACCGGGCTCATCTCGTGGATGCTATCACAGGATTCCCACACTGATTTCCCCCGTGTCCAACTTCAGCTCCTCCCTCACTGTCTGAAGCTCACGCCCGCGTTGGTTTTACTTGCGGTATCTTATTTTCGCTCCGTGGTTTAGCTTTCGACATCGCCATTCTCGGGTTCAGCAGAAGCGTTATGAGGACGACTGAGAGATGCTTCCGGTGTAAAAGTGATATCTTCATGAAAGCTGTCGCGAGGAAGAGCTCTCCGCTGTGCTCATGCGATCGAGGCTATTGTTAGAGGAGATGAAACGGTGTCGGTTGGCGTGACACACCTGGGATTGTTACAGCAGACATCCAAACAGACATCTTCTGTTCCACAAATCCATCGTGCCTGCAAGCGGAAGGGTTTCGTTTGTTTCGCCGAATATTAGTTAGAGAAGCCATTCTAGTGTGTGTTATTTCATGGGGATGTGTTCAAGGCAAGAGAGGATTCAAAAAGACGTCGACATCGTAATTCAAAGGTGTAAGGCAGAGAAAGACTGTCTGTTTTCTGGTGAGTTTCCATTGTCTATTCTTATTAAGAGAGCTGGCTTCCTTTAACAATTGCCATGGATTTAATCAACACAACTGATGGGGCTGTCAGTCTCGCTGCTGATGCCTTTATTTCCTCCTCCACACAAAAGCCCGTTATGTTTAAATACCCTATGTGGCTAATGTACTCCAGCGTAGGCAATTTAATATTTCCTGGACATAATAAATTATGCAATAATAAACTGCAACCAAGGGCCTAGCAAAACGTAAACTGCCTTTATTATTACTGCCACATATTCTGCTCTTATCATCCTAATAAAGCCATTAACATTCCTCTCAGGTGTTGGTTTGTGATGTGAATGATTTTTCAATTAAGTTAGCCCACGCCTTACTATTGTTTAGCGTCACACATTTATCAGCTATCAATTTAATTCTCCTGTATTCATTGTGGGTGGACATTCCCTGTTTATGTTGCCATGGAGACTACACTTGTTGAAATTGACTTTTTTTTTTTTTGTCGTCCAGTGTGTTATTTTGTTAAAAAACGCCAAGTTTGATTGTCTGTGTGTTTCAGACTTTCGATTCTCCGACTCCACGTTCACCTTCACCTACTCAAAAGGACCTAAAAGGTAAATATCACAGAGCCAGCTATGTTCTGAATGTAAACAGTTGCTGTACACCCACATTCCTGCTGTGTTTTGAGTTAACTATATTTGTCAGTGTTTGGTTCACAAAACGAACATTTCATCCTCATTTTATAAGCCTTGTGTTGTTCGAAACCTTTCTTGCTTCTGTGGAAAACAGAAGAGGCGGAATGACTCTATACCTTCGCTTTTATTTTTGGAGAAAGATCGAATGAAAGTGAAAGGAGAGTGAAGCTGTTGTCCTGACTAACATCTCATTTGTGCTCCACTGAAGAAAGTTATAGACATTTAGAACAACATGAGGATGAGCAAACAATGACAAAATCATAAAACTTTAAAACAATGACAGTGTAATGGGTGTTTTGGTCATGATGTGCGAGGCTTTTTCTCTCTTCACATTATACCCCATCGATGAGGACAAACTTCATCTTCGTTGTCATTGCTCACTTCTGTTGTGGTCAGCAGTGTTTATGAATTCCTGTGCATTAATAAAAATGTACCACCTTAGCATAAAGCAGTCTCTGCACTGTGATTAACAATAGATTGTATTTACATATAATTAATTACCTTGGCTTGAACACTGTCATAGACATATTAGACATTGACTAATCACTTTTAGAATGATGAATAGGCAGCCATTTTTAGCATGCTGTGTTCCTCACATAAAAAAAAGAATAAACTCATTATTTTATGCTAGTAAACAACCCGGAGCAATCTGAAACTGTCTTTTGGTGAAGATCAAATCATGTACTTTTCTTTCTTTCTTTCTCTTGCTCAAAATGCTGTTTTTAACCGTTTGAATCAGAATCCAGCAGATGGAAATTAAAGTCTATACTAATCGCTCTGTTGATCATGAATGCCAGCGTGTTGACGTGTGGTCGTTTTATTTACATGTCACTCTCCAGGGGTCACACTTTTTTTGGGCATATTTGTGTAATGATTTGCTTGAAAGCTGTGAATGTTTGATAGATGAGATTTGGTGTCAAGTTTAAATATTTTGGATTGATTTGTTGGAGAATGCCATTTACTTACTGTTCTTGACATTACAAGACCATACAAGAACAGCTGATGGTTTGTAAGTTTACTGAATGAATGTTTGTCTCTACACTGCGTTCTGCTAGCGGAAGTTCGTGTTACTTTCAGTTAGGAGTGGATTTGGGTTAGTCTGTGCAAGCTTGACATCAGTTGGGCACGTCTCGTCTTACTCATCTCTTGTGTCTAATCCACATTGTCTGGTGAAAGGAAACATGAGAAGAGCACCATTGCTCTAATTCTTGAAAAGGCAGTCTTTTCAATCTACTGACCTGTTTACTATACAGACCTTTAACTCTGCCAACAAATTTGAGACTTCTTGACCAGATTAAGATGAGAGACAGACAAAATGGGACTTCACAGTGAAGTCAGATGTGATACCAATCTGAAATTTTAGCTCGAGGCCATTTAGATAAGTAATACCTGCAAAGCCACTAGACCTTGGTTAAAACGATCCCTCCCTATAAAACTCGCTCCCTATAGTCATGCAAATTTTATGAAAAATATGCTAATTAAAAATGAGTTGTCCAGGAAAGCACTTTAGGCTCACTGAAGCAGTACCAGTACTGATAAGAAGGTCCTGGAAAGATTTATGTAAGCAGAATGGTGGATCTCGTCTTCCCAATAGTTGCTTTTAAATAAAGTCTTGACGTTTCAATTACTGTTGATTAAAAGTGGTTTGTTGTATCACATTATTTATTGATTTGTTTTCAAACACAAACTCGTAATGCATGTATTTGGCAATTCTAAATTTTGCACTTTCATTTTTGTAACACTGCGCTAGATTGAATGTTTATTTCCATGTTTGCCACAGCAAAGATGTAATCCATTTAGGTGTTCTGAATTAAAAATGGGGAGTTCCTTGTCATCTTCTGTTTGAACTGGTTTGCAAATGTCACTCTTGTTTTTAGAGGAGGTGCCTTGCATTATAAGCGAGAAATGAGCTGGCAGGCTCTCTATGAAAAATCATTGCATCTTGCCTTGTAGAGGAAGCAGCACATTTCCTGTTTGTAGAGCTGCAACCTGCACTCAATGTCTTTCACTGAAAGACTGACATTTCTACGTAATATAGATGTGGGTGTGGCCTCTTTTTTTGCACCCTTTCTTTGTCATTTTTGTGTATTTGTATTTTCTTAAAAGAACATAGGGTTGCTCTAATATTTGATATGCCAGATAATCCTGATATTTGATGCAACAAACCATTAAAAGATGGAAATTCGCAAGGAGATCATTTTCGTTAGATGTTACCCGAAGCAGGTATAAGGTAATTCAAGCAGTGAAAAGAACAGGCAAGCCCATAATCCCAGAGATGCAGTAGTTCTCATGAATAATCCATCATGACCGAGATCAGCACAAATTATGTTTGAGTTTCATCATCTTGGTATAACTGAATTTGCATAATTACCATGAGTGCTAAATTGTGACAAGCTCTAATTCAAACAAATGTTGTTGCGTTAGATGTGGATACTGGCAGACCGCTGGAAATAAACTTTGGGTCATTTGGTATACTATATCAAAAGGATGTAAACCATTAATTCAGGGAGTTGATGAGGAAGTGCCATAATATAAGATCCTATTAACATTGTAGGTGTTGTACAGTGCAGAAAGTGAAAGTATCAAAAGCAGAAGTAGTTTGCCACGCTCACGTCACACTGGGTTTTTGTAACTAATTTATAGTTATGTAAGTACAGTATCTGTCAGTGTGCAGATGTCACAGTTACAAACTGAGATGCATTTACACATTTAAACAAATCTTTAAGTGTGTGTTTATCATGTGTACCAAGTAAACCATATATATTTAATAGATTATATAAGAGGCAGGTGCTAATGTGAGGAATATTTGTAGGGGTGCTCCGATCACGATCGGCCGATCGTTAATGCACATCTCGTCAGTAAAGCCGGTTCTCTAATCAGCGGTTAATTCCATCAGGTGCATGATTTCACATAGAGCAGCTGTTACTACACAGAGCCGTTGTTAACTGAGAAGATGCGCCAAAAAACGCTGAAAATGAAGTGGATTTGCGCATCTTCTCTATTAACAACGGCTCTGTGTAGTAACAGCTGCTCTATGTGAAATCACACACGGTTGATTAGAGAACCGGCTTTACTGACGAGATGCGCATAACGATCGGCCGATCGTGATCGGAGCACCCCTAAATATTTGAATAGTTAATATGCCAAATAGAATAATGTTTAAGTGATGCAGAGAAGCTAACGTTCCGCTTTAGCATCATCTGCCGAACTTTTGACTTTTTTCCTGTAGTTTGTAGGGCTACAAGAGACACATTGAACTGTATATCAGCAGTGCATTTACACTGTTGCATCATGTTGAGCCCTGATTTCATCACTCATCATATTACAGTTATTATCTTATGGCAGTATATGCAGACCACATGGGAAGGATATTCTCTCAGTGTGACAGGCAGTTGAAAAATCACTGTAGATGCACTTGTGAGACCAGCCCAGAGGGTGTTGGGTCATCCGCATGTAGAGGTTGTTTGTTTTCATTAAAGTCCATGGATTCTTCTTTACTGACAAGATGTGCATTAAATATCGCATTCGATTTATCGTGCAGCCCTATTCCATATATAGACTGTAATGCTTTGTTTCTGTCTTGGTGAGCAGGTTTCAGGTGTAGAAGCTCCTGTCTTGGCATGTGACCCCGTTTGTCAGCAAATTATGATGCTGTTCTTACAAGGTTTTTTTTAATTTTTTATCCAAGAATGAAGCCAACCAGGATAGGAGATTCGAGAGGCAATAGCTGTAATTACCTAGTCATTTTGGATTACATTTTTACATCAGAAATGGATAATTATTATTACTTTATGGCACTGTTTGAACCCTGAAAAATACTTTCATTGGTTTAACTCTGTGTACTCAGTTTTTTCAGTAAAAGATCATATGTTAATTAAAAATTGCTGTATTTTTTGTTTATTTGGTTTTTATTTTCTGTTTGTGTATTATTCCAACTCAGTTTTTACCATGAAGATAGTCTTTGGAATGGCAATAAAAGTAAATAAGTACTACTAAATGTGTTAGCTTTTATTAACACCATCTGGTATATTTAGGGTAAGGTTTAATGTAGGTGGTATGTTTATTTTTGAACTCAATAGAGCATTAACCTTTAGCGCCCCTTACTGAAAATTTTATTTCTGAGCTGCGATGATGCGTACAAAAGTGTACATCATAGAATGTTGCCAGACTGATGACTGATTTAATATTATTTTTATTTTTTTGACTTAAGACATTTAGATGTTGCAATATTTTTTTGGGGTTAATTGACAAACATTTTTAGATTTTTTTTCAGTAGCAGAAATTGATGCTAGGCAGAAAAAAGTTTGTAAAATTAGATATTGTGACAAAGATACATTTTAGAGCCTGTGAATATTAAGAATTTGTGTGATGGAACATAAGCATAAACCTCATTCACCTGAACTTAATGTATTTTTTTGCAGTTATTAGCAATTAGCAAATGTTTTATAACACTTGAGAAAAGTGTGTTCATGTGACCAATAAAACCCTGTATCATGCATGACACAACCCAAGTCATTTTTTAATAAAGTCATGTGTCATTATGAAAGCTTTCTGTGAGTGGCACCATCCTGTGTGAGACCTCAGGAGGGGTTTCACTTTCACAGAATTAACCTCTCTTCTCTGTGTTATCATCCCTTAATTTCTTAAGGGCTAGTATTGCTTTCAATGCCAGTAGTCAGAGTCTACATAGAGCATGCTTGTGTTTTTCCCCCAAGGAGTTATTTGCCATGATTTTTAATGGTATGTATAAGGTCATTGGCTCCATTAATTCCTGAATACGTTCTCTCATTTTGTGCAATGGAGCAAAAAAACATAAGCACATAAAGGTCACCTGCGTGATATTACATTTTCACTTTTGCCAGATCAGCCTATATCAAGGTAATTAACATGATTTTGACAGTTTCATGCTGATCACTATAGGGTTTTTTACCAAGCCACTTAACTCTCCACATTAATTCAAGGCACTTCACAGGAGACAGTGTCCTGGTGTCAACACGGTTCGTTTTAACCTTATTTACTTGATTGCGTGAAATGGATACCACACTTTCCTTAATTACCTCTTACTTAAGTGTTTAGATAAGCTGTTTTCAGGACTTGCGGGCTGCGGGCAGCACCCTTCTGGGACCTGATGGTCTCTTCTGTGAAGTGTCACTTGAAATTCATATATATAATCTCCTTATTTCCGTCAAATTTAATTGAGCCCTTATTTATTTATTTTATTGCAGTTTTGCTGCTATATTTAATTGTCGGTGTCAATGCTAGATGGCTTTTTTTCTATACACAGCACTATGCTCCTGCACTGCACAAAACATAAAATGAATAGATTATTATTATAATTTTTTTGTAGATGCTCATTTGTTTTAATTTATTCACAAGCCTTTATTTGAACAGTTTAGAAATATTCAGTGAGCGATGTACTGTGTGATCCCAACTAGGGATGCAACGGTAGGATTTCTTTTGGCCGATATGATACCGATTTTAACAAACAAATATTGGCGAATTCCGATACCAATATTGGTAAATTGCATATAGCAGGGCTTAAAACGAGAGAGAGAGAAAAATCTATTTACGCAATAAAAACATTAAAGATTTTTTTCAAGATATTTTAAAATGTTTCAGCTTGGGCTGGGCGATATATCTAACTATATGATCATTCGCATCTAGTCAGTAAATCTGGTTCTGTGATATATTTTGTGTATAGTCCTATATATTCCTTTTAATGTAGCCGATATAGTTTTATTCAGTTTTTTTTCCGTTCACAGAAACGCTGCAGGTGCATGATGTTACCTTGTGTAAGTCCGTGTCGACCATCGCATCGGCTCTTTTCACGCGATTTCCGATATGCAGATGGCTTTAAATTAGTAAAAAATCAGCTGATAAATATCGGCGTACAAAACATCTGTGCATCCCTAATCCCAATATCTATGACCGTTTCATCTTAAAAAATCAAACGAGAGAGAGAGAGAAAAAAAAGAATAGAGATGCTAAAAATAGAATGATATAGAAAATGCTAAAAAGCTGTATTTTTACTGGTGATTTTTCAGTTATTTGCAGAGTCCGTGACAGTACTGTACTGAGTAAGGTTGAATAAATTAAAAGTTTATTAAAGTTAGTAGGATTAAAACAGGTGCATAAAGAAAGAAAAAAACAAAAACCTTCTCCAACATCAGTAGCTCCAGCAGTTCACTGTCACAATGTTTGATATGATAATATTCTGACTGTTTCTGCTTTTATTCAGTGTGATGGAATGAGTCATTTGTGTCGGGTACCATATGTGCATGAATATGTCTGAGAAGCAGTGTTACATGTATGCTTATTACTGTTAATAATGTGTTTATGTTTTTTCTTTTTTTTAGGGTGTCCTACTCTGTTCATGTCTCTGATGATTATCCAGGTATTGCACACACAGATTGACGGATTAATTGATAAATGGATGGATCGTACACCCAAACTCTTACTACTCCTCTGCATGTTACAAAAGAAGCAATAGTCATTTAATGCTAGTTAAAACCAGCAAAAAATGCCATATGACTTTTATTGATGACAGAACACAGGCCATATCTTGGGACTAGAATATCATATAGAGGGAGGATTTTATATGGACCAGGGAGGAACCATTCAGAACACTGTAGTAGCATCCACATAGAGATGTTTTAAAAACCATTCAGAACACATAAGCAAATGCATAACAATACCCTGCCAAGCACGCACAGTGTTAGCTCTGTGGGTGTCCAGTTTTTTATTAAAATATAGTTCATAATGTAATTTATTTCATATTTACGTACCTGACCTGATAGGAAAGATGCTGCAGGGTCTACAGTGTAAAGTGACAGCTGATGCTTATAAACCAGTACTAATACGGCTAAGCTGCATCATTCTCAGCTGTAAAACAGTTGATTCATACTCTTAAATCTTCCAATTGTATCTTTTCTGTGACGTAATTATAAAGGCACAATACATTAAAGTGAGTGACAGTGTTTGTTTTCATTCTCTTTTGGTACATGAAATGACAACACAATATTGAAGCTCAGTGGGTTTTATGGGTATAGTGATGACGCTGGATTTTTGCTCTTCAGTTGCCCAGTGCACTCAGTTTGTCTTTGCTTAATAAGATTTTTTTAAATAGTACACAGAAGTTCAACATTTATTCCCCTCAAAACATAGACACATTAAAATTGCATTTTGTTGTGAAGCTGTGGTGTTGCTTGCTCTAAGCCTAAAATTTGCTTTAATGCTTTGATTCATCACCCAAGAGTTGTCCCTTAAATCTAAATCTAGAAGATGCAGACCTCCTTTCTGCAGGACGTAGCATAGCCTGAATCACAGCATAGCGGCAGACAGTCAGCTTTGCATAAGGATGAGGAATTTGCTTGGCAAAGATTTAGACAACATTGCCAAAAAATGCCATGGGATGTGTTAACCTGAAAATAGTGGATTGTCCAGAAATTGTAGAATTAGTGCAAATCTCTTTTCACTCTCATTTGTGTTTCTATTTATTATGTATAAGTTGCAAGTTACTGGTTTTGGTTAATACTTGGCTTGGCAGGCTTGATTACACTGTTAGATCTTCTTCAGGTTTACTTTTTTTAGGTGTTGTAATAGCACCTGCTTGTCTTTGTCTGTTCAGATAACACATATGTGTCTAACTCTGAAAACAATGATGAAGTGTTAGTCACCAGGGATCCAATACCAGTGATCTTCCACAGAATTGCAACAGGTAAGAATCCTTACGATCCAGGAGTATTTCAGTCATTTTAAAATTTGGTCAAGGCCCTGTCAGCTGAATATTTTTGCTCCAACCCTACCATGATGCCAACACTTAACAATCAAATTTCATTGAATTAGCTCAACGGTTGAACAATCCTTTTTCAGATTTTCTTTTGTTTACTTTTTATGATGGTCAGTAAAGTAAGTACTGTGGTAGAAGCACGTGGTACTGAATGAATAACATGTTCACATAAATACAGCATTTAGATTATACTCAAATATAACCATGATATAGGTAAACAAACACTACCTTTTTAAAGTTTGTTGTTAACGTAATTTTTTCTGAAAATGTTTATTTTGCTCACGCCGGATACATTTATTTCATCAAAGTACAGTAAAATGTTATTAAATAAAATTAAATATTGAAAATTTGTTTTCTAATTTACTTAACATCTGTTTTATATTTTAATATGTCTTATTTTAATATAATAATTCTTCATTGCTGAATAAAATCAGAAAAAAATCTGATTGTCCCCAGACTGTCAAATTATAACGTATGCCAAAATTAAATTTTAGTACTTTGTTTGTGTAGGATAAAAATTATCTTAAGATCCTATTATTGCAGTATTCACATAGTGTTAGCCAGTCTTTCGCTGTTTTGGAGCTCTTTCCACTGGCAGTAATCCTGGAAATAAATTATCCTGGAATCATATTGCATTTCTTCTGTTCCTTTTTTAGAATCAACCAAGACATATGTGCCAAAACAAAGTGGCAAAAACAGAAGAGATCTTCACTAATTTCCCCCAGCAGTTAGTTAAATGCTTAATAGATGCTTGTCAGTTGTCATGCACACCTAATATTTTTCCAGTCCACACATTTAATACAAAAGCAGTGACATCTTCCGGCAGAGTAAATTACAACGAATGATCCTGTGTACAGTACATACTGCTGACTAATAAAACTATTTTTTTTTAGGTTCTGAGAAATGCAAGTACAACTTCTTTGGTCAAGACCTCACTGTTATCTCACCGCTTTAATGTGGCAGTGTTTTATACCAGATTTTCCAGATTTGGAATTCTGAGCAGTTATTGCAGGTTTTGTAGTTTAGGATTGTAGTGGAGTTATGAGTTATGAATCTTGTAGTAAGATCTGCAGTGTTTCAGTTGAAACAGTTGTATTGCTGTCACCATACACGGCAACAAAAAACAATGGTTAGTGGCGAGTTACAGGAGTTATGCCAGTTATGATCTAAATCTGAAATTCTCAGTTCACAATATCATGTCAGCCACACACATCTGTGCTTCCACTCTACTTTGTCTTTAGAAATACGCATAAATAACGATGCCACCAGCTGTCTGTCTATTAGATCAAAACTTCAAACCGACAAAAACGTGGTAAGAAATTTGACTTTTTTTTTTGACAATTGTTTTTTTGCCTTTATCATAAAATGTATTTTTATTTTTACAAACATCAGGTATGGCAATGAATAACTTTTTACTGTGACTAAAGTTCTGCCTTGATTTTGAAACCTCTACAGTGCCATTATGCTATAGAGGAGGATTCAGAGGGTGACAATGATTCAGAGGAGTTCTACTATGTGGGACAGGTAAGTTCATCTGAGTCATTACACTGCTATATTATTATATGTCCACTACACTATTTATTTACAAAACATTTCAGTCTGTGGAATCTGTGCAGTCTTATTGACTACCACGTACAATCTTTATTAATTGAGCAATAGCCTAAATGTGTTGAAATGGGTAACTGAGCTGTGAGTATTCCATTTAAATTGTTGTCAAAAATGTCAGTGCAAACATGCCTTTTTTTTATATTACAGTACAAAGTTGTGGAGGATTTAAAAAAAAAAATACTTTTATTCAGCAAGGATGTGTAAAATTGATACTACTATTTTTGTAGTGCGCCTGAAACAGAAAAAAAATCATTCTTATAGAATTCTCTCACAAAAATGAGAATGAACAACAATACTAAATGGCTATGTTATGACACTTATTGGTGCAGAGTGAAATTTAGAAGCATGTGCAAATGTGACAAATAATGAAAGTTTCAGAGTTGGAGTTTGCTAAACAAGGTCCTGACTCACATGATCACTGCAACTAAACTTCCTAAGGTATTACAGGTAGAAAACCAGCTTCAAACCCACACCACCTGGGGCTTCAGACTTTTCATTTCATGGTAAAATTACTTAAAGCAGTTTGCAGCTCATATAAAAGAACTTTATAACTCTCTTAACTTTTAATGATTAGTCCCTCACTTTTCTGAGAAAGTTTCCATCCTGAAAATGAATGTTTGCACACATGGATTGTGCTTAAATTAATCAGGTGACCATCCACTGGAGCAAATCCATAAAGCTGGAGTGAGTGAGCGAGTGAGCAAGCTTTGTGTGCTCTGTGAGGACCAGTCCAAAGGCAATGGAGATTCATACCCTAATGCCTGTGCCATGCTGTGAATGCTCACTGGCTCTTGCTGACTGTAATGTGACAGTTTTGCAATCCTTTGCTGTTTTGATGGTCTCAAAGCCTTCGGGAGACACTTCCATGCCACATGCTGGCAGATACTCTCTGAACTTCAGAACAGATGGTGAATTTTCTTGATCTCTGTTGTACTGAATATCTGAACAGACCAAACTACATCCATCGTTTACATAGACGAAAGCGTGATCATTGTACGTTCTGTAATGGGCTATATTAAGAAACACTTTGTTACTTCCATTCCACTAGTGTCACCAAAGGAATGACTTATTAAGTATAAATAATTGCACATTACCATTCTTTCAAACAGATATTCCTGTCCTGAACTAATGCTCAAGTGTTGCTGTGAGGGGCAAGGCTAGAGGCTCACACAAACAGTTCAATGTTTAAATAAAACAAATGAAAAAACACTTCACTTACTCTGTATTAATTAAGGACATTTATTCAAAATAAAACTGTGATTCATATTTTGCTTGTTCAAATTAAACTTTCCTACTAATTTCTTGCAGCAATTATTACTGACTAGATTTGTAGGAGTATTATGATTACTCTTGGATCTCTTGAGAAATATAGTCACTGCATCCTTCTAAAACACAACATCTCGGTGTCTTTTAATCAGCTCAGCTCAGCAGTAGAATCAAAGGATCAAAGAAAACAAAATCATTCAATGATAAAATCAAATAGTCTGAAGATGCTGGTATGGCAAATTAACTTTCACAAGAAACCAGACAGTTTGTTTTGGACACAGTCTGACTGATCTTATAATGGAGTAATCTAAAGTCAGGGCTTAACACTAAGGAGTGGCCCTTTTGGAATGGTGGTTCAAGTTATTACTTGCCCTGCCAATTTTTTTTTGAAACAATAAAATACTTAGACTCATCTGACCTTGTATTCTAATTAATAAAAAAATTCAACATTTGAAATTCCAACATTAAAGACCAGTGAACAGTCATTACAAACAAATTAACCAATTAGAAGCAACAAAGCAAATAAATGTAATAAAACAAAAATACAAATTAAACAGTGCTTAAACATGTTTTCAGGTAGGTCTAACAGTAGTATTCAAGTACATAAATTAAATAATCAGATGTGAAATAACATTGTATAGTCTTCATTAATAAATTAAACAGATTTATCCTAGTTAAAGCTACAAAAGTTATTCACTTAAGAGTAGTGATTTGCATTTCTGTCTGTTGTTGTTTGATTGACATCAATGATAGAGACAGCAGTAGGTTAGGCTGTCAATAAGGCACAGACTCAATACGATTTACATCCAATTTATTTTTGGCTGTTGGCTTTACTTAAGACAACCAACTGCGCATTCGAGGATACTGGCATACCCCCCAAAAAACCCAAACAAACCAAAAACAAAACAGTGCAACATTCCAGTTGTCCTTTGAAATTGTGTGTCAATTGGGAATGATTAAAAACATGTGCAAATGATAAACTTTTGTGATGCCGCATCATTGGCCAGATCGGGCCAGTGACAAATGTAGTCTGTCGTGAGTCTTTAACACTGACCACGGGTCATTGGGCAGTCCTTATTGTCAAGCCCGGAAGTTGTATGAATTGTTAAAAGAGTGGAGAGACATCAGGTTAAAATGAACATGATTAATGTCTGGAAGCGTGTTTAAAGTGCTCTGGATTGAAAGCTCATTATGTAGCCAGTAAAAATGCACCTCTGAAGACTCAAGGTAGAAACAGTCATGAGTGGAGAAGTGGTTGAACAGCTGTCCGTGTGTTTCTTGATTTTTTTTTTACTGATGCTCCTGTTTATCAACCTATCGAGCTGTGTATTTATGCGGGCAGGTAAATTATGATGGAGAGCTTCACAAACACCCCCAGCTGGAGGCTGATTTGGCAGCCGTGAGGGACTTATATGGCCATCATGCAGTATCTCTCAGGTATCTGACCATTCATTCTTCTTGACGTTTTGATGTGAGAATAGTTTGAAACTTTTTCAAATGAAACTGTTTTTTTTTTCTTCACACAAAATGAAAATCATTCAATGATAAAAGTGCAAACATTTCATTAGCTCAGGAAAAATAGTCTTGAAATTGTGACTTCCTTCTGAAATGCCCCACCACCAGAGAAGTGTTTTATGGGAAACAACCCAATCTTTAGTGTTCTGGAACTGTTAACCCACTCGAGGACATTCACAGATGAATAGAACATGTCAATAAGAACGTGATTCACTCAAAATCTGGCAATCTGAATGGTGTTTCATGAGACGACGGCTATTAAAAGCTTTGTCCTTGAAAGTTTATCTTGTCAAGCTGCTTTTGATAACAGCAGACAGTCAAATGAAAGAACAGCATAAAAGGCTATTCATAGCAGCAGAAGTGTGTTTTATAGTCTGTCTAGTGTGTGATCCGTGCGATTCGTTTGCTCTGACTCATCGATAGAAAACTATTTTGAGTATTTATTCAGCCTTCTGCTTGAAAAATGACCTGGGATGGTTTTGCTGAAGTCTCTATGAGAGGGGTCACTGAGGCTCCCTTTAATAATTTGATTCCACTAAGTGGTTTTTGCCTATTTATTGAACTGGATTTTAATGAAAAGGCAAAACTGCTTTTAGGTCATTGCACAGCGTTTTTGGTAAACAGCATAACACATCTTTAATGAATCCTTGAAGTTACTCTGATTTTCTTTTACCATAGTAAATACGTAATTTTGTGTGTTTACATGTGTCTGAATGTGTTTTTTTTGGCTGTATGTAAGCTGTTTCCTCTTGACAGATCACAGGGGATTATTATTTCCTCAAACCTTTTGCTTTTGAGACACAGAGACTGCATTTGGGAGTGAGGAGTAACCATGGTAACAGTTAGCCCAGAGCAACACAACAAACTCATCACAATGGTTTTATGAGAAATAAATGCTTTAAGTAAAGCACAGCAACAGAGCTGGAGCATCAGACTGCATCCTTCCTGGGCTTCCTTCCTGGTCATTTAGGGCCACACGTTAACCAGTAGCCAAATATTGATATTTTGTAAATTTGCATTCAGTCTTATTTTTCCTTTTTTTCCTTCCAACCTATTTAAAATGGGGTGAAAATTACTATTCATGTTAACTTTAAAAGAGAATGTTTTGTAAGCCGGCTGTATAAACAAAGTGAACTGCTTCATCGTCTAAATTTGTTGTGAATTCCCCTTCGAATCCTAAAAGCTTTTTGCTTGACTGTCAACAACATATTCTGAGTAATATATTCTAGCAATTTTCTAGTCTTAATGAGTGTGTATTTTAAAAGCTACTGTGAATAAAGAATAATCACACGAGCAGGATTTATTGTCAAAGATGGAATTTCATAATGACCAAGCCTGAAACTGTATCTATTTTTTGCTCCAAAATACAGGGAATATGGTGCAATTGATGATGTGGACATCGACCTACACATTGATGTCACTTTCCTAGATGTAAGTGTTATTGTTCAGCGTCTTATTAAAGATAAATGATGATGCCCAATTTTTATTTTTTAGTTTTGTGTGTGCAAGTGTGTGAAACTGAAATTGTTTTTGTTTATAGGAGGAGATTGCACTTGCCTGGGATGTGATCCGGAGTGAACCTGTTATTGTGCGGCTTCACTGCTCCCTCACACAGTATCTGAATGGACCAGGTTAGTTCTCTCTCTCTCTTGTTTTCTTTCTCTCACACATACAAACAAACGTTCTGTAATAGAATATCAATTTTATAAACATCTCTTGCCCTTAGTCAGATTGGACACCATATTGAACTGAACATGGATGAAAACAAGGCTGTAAGGAATAGACTTGCAGTCTTTACAATGGTACACACTGTATAATGATCCTAAATCGTGTAGTTTTCACAACTCACATTTTTCAAAACCCTTTCATGGAGGTTTTGTCTACTAAAAAGTCTTTTGTAAAGATTTTGTTGTTAAACAAGAGTACAGTCCATTGAGCGCATTGTAAATCTATGCCTCACAGCTTTATTTTCATTCCTGTCAAAACTTCAGTCTATTGCCATGATTCCCAGCCAGGGCTACATACAAGTTTGTTAAATCTATAAAACAGTTAAGAAATCTTTAAGAAAAACCTGCAAATCATTTTCTTGTCACGATATTAGACTCGTTTGGCCAATTTGCCTTGTTAGATGTTTTTATTTTGTGCTCTTTTTGCATAAATACAGTATGACTTGTTTTCTCAGTGAGAGTTGTCTTGGTGTCCTTGCACTGAGCTCCCTCTGTTGATTGTAGATTTGCTTAGAATTACTTGCTTCAAGAACATGACCACTTCAGTTTAGATTGCAGGAGAAAGAGATAAATTACTTGGACATGTCCATAATCCCGGATCTTGTTCCCTTTTCAAGATATTGCTCATCATAAGTGGCTCCTTACAGAGTGACCTTCTGTTCTAGTGTTTTAAACACCTCTGATACACTTTGATGGCCAAATCAAACGTCTGTAGCAAATGGTTTCATTATTGCTTCTTTGCAATACCTTTCTCATGGAAAATGTCATGTCCCGTTTCCAGTTCCCACTGTTGATGTGTTCCAAGTGTCTTCAAAAGACAGATTTGGACTTGGACATCAGTTGAAAAAGTAGGAAACTACTGGAAATAGTTTTTTAGCCTTATATAGGGTTTTCTAGTGTCATTAAACCTCATGAGTGTGTCGTTTCTTGGCAGGGTAATGCAAACCTTTGTCACACAGCAGTGGAAGTGTCAGAGCAAAGATAAACTCATCAGCCCACACAGTAAAAAGCAAAATGAGAGGAAGGTGAAGTCTCCCCTGCACATTTTTTCAACTCTACGCAGGTAAGAAAAAAAAAAACACTCCACTACACCAGTACTGGACAGTTTATTTCCTACAGCATAGTCCTGAGTTTTATATCCTCCTTTGTAGCTCTTTATACCCAGGACCAAAGAAATTTTCACCAATTTGAATGGTAACATTTAACTAAAAACACACATTAAAACTCTTCAACTCTTTATAGATTTTCTTTCTTCTGTTTTTACTGTTTTTATTGCTTTGTGCATGTTATTACATAACAGTTTTTCAAACATTGAATCATTATTTTCTGATTAAGTTTTAACCAGTCATAACCTTACTCTTAAACTTGCTTGTGTGCTCTTCTGTGGTTCATCTGTTTGGCTGGGTTTCTACAATTATGAAATTTGCAAAAATTAATTCTAATGCCAATATAAGGCTTCTTTTGAATAACCATCTATAGAGAATAACCTATACCTATAATCTATATGTTTTCTGTCCTCTGTTTTACTGGTGTAAATTTGTCTATCAATCAGAATACAATACAGGAGTAAATTTGGTTATAATTTTAAAACCATAAAGAGGAAATCTTACCTGAATGTCTTACCTGTGTGTTCTTTTTAAATGTATAATAAAATGATCCAGAAATGAAATTTAAGATGCAGAAAAAAATGTATCAACAATGCTTAATGCTTTGTATCTCATTAACTCTGGCACAACTTACTGTAATTCGTTAGTGCAAAAAATATGCATTTCTACTGCAAACTATGCAGACCTCAACATGAAAAATGAAATGGTGTGAATCCGCCAATTAAGCATTCTGAAATGTGCAGGATTTGCACAAGCATAATTGCACAACATATTTCTGTGTTCCTTAATTCATGTTGTTTGATTAATGTGCTGTGCTTGTGCAAACTCAGATCCCCCAGCTACCCTCCTCCTGGCTGTGTGAAGAGCAAAAAGAAGCTCAAACCAGAGCAGGATGGCATGTCGAAATCCCACCGTCTGTTACGGCGAACATGCTCCAGCACGGTGAAGCCAGAAATGGACGGCTGCGTCGGCAAGTCGCACAAGCTCCTGGGCCATTCCCTCTCCAGTGACCCGCGGATGGAGCAACATCAGCCCCTTAAGCAACCCCACCGGCTGCTGTCGAGGCCCTGCTCGACCGCTGTTAAACCGGAGGACTGCCTGCCGCTGCGGCCTCATCGGTCGAGCGCGGCAGAGCCTCGTTATGAACACGCTGCTGGCAGTAGCGATGGCGGTACTTTGAAGCCCCACCGGCTCTTGGGCCGCTCCTGCTCGGGCAGCGTGCGGACTGAAGAGCTGGATGGCCTGAAGCACCACCACCGTCTGCTCAGCAGGTCCTACTCCAGCAGCACCAAGATGGGTAAAAACGACATCTTTAAAGAGCCTGTCACTGAGAGCAGACGCCTTTCCCTTACCTCAGGGCTAATTGGCATCCTGGCCCCATCACTCTCTTCCACACCTCAGGTAAGGATGTTTCCCAGAGGCTGCTTGGGATTTTGTTGTATGAAAATAATTTCTAGTCTCAGGTGTCCCCAGAATGTGTCTGAAGATTCAGCTAAAAATAGATCATTTATTATATCATTTTAAAAATGCCTATTTTGAGTGGAAGCAGAAACATGCTGTTTTCGTGCATGTATCTTTACATGCAAATGAGCTGCTACTTCCAGCCCACCTTTCCAGTGCCTTTTACAGCTTCTGTATCAGAATATCTGTTTGGTATTATGTCCATCGTGCTGAAGTAGTGCGTTTTAAAGCCTGATATAGTTTAAACTTATAATATATGGTACTGTGCGCACACATTCTGTGAACAGCTGGATCTGTGACACTGCTTATGATTTATGGGGATTAATAAATAGATAATAAATAGAAGTTTTATCATTATAGGGTGGTTGTGTACACACATTGCCAACACGTTTATGTTCAAAACAACATGTGAACATAAAAGTGAATTTTGCTAATAGGTGCCCTTTCTAAGAATTTATTTACTGCAAAAATAAAAGTAAACAATTTCACAGTTAATTTGTATAACCAGGCTGAGAGAGTATAACAAGTTGAGGACAAGGCGATTTGTTTTTTTTTAAAAAGAGAGAGAGATTCAGTAGTTTTTTTCTTTCCCCATGAGTTAAATTTTTGGCTTGAGGCATTGAAAACAACTTTGTGTACTTGGCTTGTGAATTTGGTTTGGAATGTATAGGTTAGAGTTCAAACTTTTTTTTTTTTTCTGTTTTCTCGAGTAGCCAAACAACGGAGCCAAATCCATTCCAGTCAGAGACAGAGGTTTCCTTGTTCAGGTAAAAAAAAAAAAAAAAAAAACTACACTTCCCCCTTTGCCTTAATTCATTATTCAAGCAGGATTTGAGGTCTGATTAATACAACTCTTTTACTTGCAAATACATTCTAAATCCTTTCCTGAAGCAAACTGAGCTTGAGGGCATGTGATTGTTTGCAGTAGTTGACATTCTCCAGTCATTAGTATTCTTATGACCAAAACTGAATGTGCAAGAAACATTTCAGGAAACATTCCTTTCAATTGTTTCCAACATGATGAAAATATAGTATTTTTCAGTGGACTGTCAATCTGCAATCTGTATTAAGGATTTGGTGGCGCTCTTCTGGCAGCTGCTGATGCTGTATTAGTATTATAGAGGGGAGAAATGTTACTGAACTGATCCTGTATGTGTTAACCTGATGTATAATTGCAGACTATGGAGTATGCCGAGCAGCGTATCCCTGTACTGAATGAGTTCTGTGTGGTCTGCGATGAACCTCATGTGTTCCAAAATGGACCAATGCTAAGAGTGAGTCTGTTTGCTCTACTAGTAATCTTGGATTGATAGATGATGTGAATTCTTTGGATTAATTCTGGATTGCTTCTAATGATCTCATTTATGTGTGTCCTACAGCCCACAGTGTGTGAGAGAGAGTTATGTGTATTCGCCTTCCAGACGTTAGGGGTCATGAATGAGGCTGCTGATGAGATAGCCACTGGTGCTCAGGTACACAAACATACAACCAAAATAGACATTGTTGACTGTGAGCACTCATATAGTCAATCTGCAACGATGTTTCTAACCAAATGGCTTATGATTTCTGTTTGTGATTACAGGTAGTAGATCTACTGGTCTCCATGTGCCGATCTGCACTGGAGTCTCCAAGGAAAGTTGTCATTTTTGAGCCATATCCCTCTGTGGTGGATCCCAATGACTCACAAGCGCTTGCCTTCAACCCCAGGGTACTTAAAACACTTAGAGCAATTTAACTTTAGCTTGATCCGTCTCTCTAATGTAATCCTGCTATTCAGAAAGGAATGTTACATTGATTGTTTGAATTCTTCTTCAGAAAAAGGACTACGACCGAGTGATGAGAGCACTTGACAGTATCGCATCAATCAGAGAAATGACCCAGGTATCAAGTAGAATTTTCCAACAAGAGCATGTTTTTTCTTTTTTCTTCTCTGATTGTTGCATTGTTTTGAAGGCCATCATTCAATTAAAATAGAGTGGGTTTAATCAAATAAAAATATGATGTAAATGATTTAGAAAGGTATTTTTAGAATAATTTACTTAACTATTTAATCTAATGTAATATTTCATAAATGAATCATATATAAAAGTATAATTGTTTACAATCTTACTCCAATTGTTACAATTGCTATAACATATAATGGAATAAAATGTTGACTGTTGACATGTCTTCTGCACAGGCTCCATACCTGGAGATAAAGAAACAAATGGACAAGCATGATCCCCTGGCTCACCCACTGCTGCAGTGGTATGACCGAATGACATTTCAGTCATTATCTACTCCACTCCTGCATTTTAACGATGTGTAAATGTGATGGTGAGCTCTCCCAATAGCTCCGATTACATTGTCTTGGAGAGTGTGTACATCCATCTATATGATCATGTGATGAGCTATTACTCATTTATTGAAATACAGATATAGTAGAGGGTTTCAAACCTAATGGGGAATATGACGTGATTGATAAATACATTTTCTTTACAGGGTGATTTCCAGTAACAGATCACACATAGTGAAGCTTCCTGTTACTAGAGTAAGTCTTGTATTTATTTTATTAAGCATTTGTAATGATGTCCTTGAATATTTCTGCTGTCAAATTTATGCACATTTCTGGGATCTAGGTTAAGATGATCAGGGTTAGACTTTGGGTGCTCAACTTGAAGACGTCTATGATCAACTTTTCAAGGAAACCGTAGAGATCGTGATCTGTCATGTCCCTATAATAATGTTAAAACTACAGCAATGACTGCCTACTAGTAGATGACTGTGGCTGGTCAAATGATATCACACGTCTTTATCATGTCTTTTATGCGTGCTGACATATAAAAAAATAAATAAATAAAAACCTTTAAGTAAGCTAGCATTAGTAGTGAAATAAATCAAATTTTAGTATCAGGTTTTTCAACTTTCAAATAAGTCCAATTATGTAATCTGACTGTCATAAAATGCAGTCTACTGTGGGACATGCTTTATTTTAAAAAGTGTTATTTAAAGCACACTGACTGGAAAACAACCTGTTCCTTAGATCTGTACATTCGACCTTAAAGAGACATCCTAATAAACCTTCTTCTGTCTGTGTCATAAATGTTCATCAAAGAACAAAAGACAGAGAAAATCACTCACTGCTCTTAACTAGATCACTGTATGATTTTAATTTGAATCAGTGTATATTTGTTCCATACAGTATCTATGTTTCCATCTATACATTCAGATTAAACTTGTGCGTAAAACTTAAATATTGCATAAAACATTTGCAAATAAAGCACCGTTTCCATCCAACGAGTCAAAGAGAACAGAATCCTCACTTCCTGCAAACTGGCACTAAATATCACTAAGATAACTAGGAGAAACCACTGAATATAATAATTTTCATATATGATAAATGACCTGCGCCTGATAGTGAGCAGACAAACACAACAGGTGCAGTCATTGCTTTCGGAGGTCGATGTCGTTTGGGAGTGCAGTCATGTAAGACAATTATACACAAATACTTTGACGGACTTTGCTCAGGCATTTCAGAATGACCATAACAACATATAGATGCTGTGAACGAGATTGGTCTGCTGCTACTCAAGTTATCCCATCTCATAGCTCATGACTTTTTCAATGCGCACAGAGGAATTTATTTGGTAAATGTGTTTCTGTCGTTGTTTATGCACATTTTTCGTATTCGATAAAAATTAATCCTTCTCAAATGCGCACATATGTTTTTATGCACATATTTTGAATTTATGCGCATCTTGGCATTTTTATCTTGCTTTTTTTTTTATTTCGATATTCCAAAATGTGCACAAAAAAAAAAAAATGGATAGATGGAAACATAGCAAGTGATACAGTGTTTTAAAGTAGGATTTGTTTTCCATTTTGTTTGTTTAATGCAATACTGTGTCGTTAAATCAGATTAGCCATTGGCTTGTTCCAGTCTGGGTATTCTCATTAGTACATCTCAAAATTGGTAGATGGTGGTTTTGTGTGATATGATCTTTTTGGGAAGTTTACCCATCCCTAGGTTAGACTAACTCGCATCACCTCCCTAAGAGAGAACCATGACTCCTTTAGAAACTATCTTTCAGTTCTTCTGTATTCCTGAAAAGTTTTAAATTCAGAGGAACTTTTTTCGATATCTAAGTCTCAAGCAGAGAAAATGATTAAGGCTCAACGTCTCAAGTGTATGCTCTTACATCTTGTTTTTCTCACAACAGCAACTGAAATTCATGCACACACTCCATCAGTTCCTTTTGCTCAGCAGTCCGCCAGCCAAAGAATCCAACTTCAGAGCTGCCAAAGGCCTCTTTGGGAGTACCTTTGCTTTCCAGTGAGTTCCATTTTAAACACCCAATACACAATTTACCTAAGAATCTTCAAATCTGACCCACATCATTACAAACTCATGATTCATGACAAGGAAAATGTGTTTTATCTGGTCCCTAAGTATATTATAGTATCTTTCTATTCTTGCCATTTTTGGCAAGCTATTGGCAGTTTTGTGTGTAATGTGAATCAGGACGTCTGTGAATGGTCTGTGGGTTTGTTGAACAAATGATGTAGATGCCACAAGCCTGGTTTGCACTGCAAGGCATAACATAAAAGCAATAATTTCTTACTTCAAATGTTTTATGGCTTTGTGATTACTGTATTTTCCGGACTATGTCACACTTTTTTTCATAGTTTGGCTGGTCCATCGACTTATAGTCAGGTGGGACTTATTTATAAAAATTAATTTGACATGAACCGAGAGAAATGAACCAAGAGAAAACATTACCGTCTACAGCCGCGAGAGGGCGCTCTATGATGCTCAGTGCTCCTGTAGTCTACCAAAGAAAGCATAGAGCGCCCTCTCGTGGGTGTAGGTAATGTTTTTTCTTGGTTCTTGGTTCTAAATAAATGCGACTTATAGTCCAGTGTGACTTATATATGTAAATTGAGATTTATGAATCATTTGAAAGCTGAATAAATAAGTTTTCCCTTTGTTAGGATATCACAATATTTGGCCAATGTACAACTATTTACAAATCTGGAATCTGAGGGTGCAAAACAATCCAAATAATGAGAAAATCACCTTTAAAGTTGTCCAAATTAAGTTCTTAGCAATGCATATTATTAACCAAAAATTAGGTTTTGATGGTTACAGTAGGAAATTTACAAAATATCTTCACGGAACATGATCTTTACTTAATATCCTATTGATTTTAGGCATCAATCATTTTAACCCAAACAATATTTTTTTTTGGCTATTGTGGTCCAGGGTCACAAATATTCTACATTTGGAAATACATTTCATTGTCACAATAAAAGGAATCCAGTTCCAGCTGTCTCAACTAGTTCAGTTGATTTTCCGCAACTGTATTTGAAGGAGTCATAGAATTCCAATCTGTCTTTTGCACAAATCTAATTAAAGCTACAGCTGTACAGGCGTGAAGTCTCTTGCTGAGTTGACAACACTGGTTGTTGATTTTCCAGATTTAAAAAGACAAACTGACTGGCTCTTTCTCCCTCTCTCTTTCAGTGGATCACACATAGAAAACTGGCACTCCATTTTGAGGAATGGTTTGGTCGTGGCATCAAACACGAGGCTTCAGGTACTTGCATCTAATTATGATGCAGATGCATTACCCACGGTGTCTGGTTCTTTAAAGAGACCGATCATAAAAAGGGTTGAGGGCAAAAATGTTTTTATAGAAAACAAGCTGAGATGAAAGTGTGGATGAAGTCGGGTTTTTAAATAGTGGAAATTGATGTAGTAAGATGTAATAGTGTATACATACATGCATAATGCATTATGTAAACCTCTTAAACATCCAAGCAGACTGATGTACACTGACCTTTTTACACCACATCTCTAAATTTATGTAAGAAAAAACTTAAGAGGTTTATTCACTGGATGTTTCTTACAACAAAATATAAAATGTAAATGTCTTTCAATCCAGTTGTGTGTACTGTATGAGCTTAGTGAGATTATTTCTGCAAAAATATTTCACCAAACATATTTTGAGAAGTAAAACAGTTTGCAGTTACTCAATGCCATACTGAATCTTTGTTTTGTTTGCAGCTCCATGGCGCTATCTATGGGATTGGAATCTATCTCAGTCCATTATCAAGCATATCCTTTGGCTACTCAGGTCTTAAAACCTTTATGAGCCAAACTCCTGTACTTTCTACGTAAATATATGCAAAAAATGCAAAAACATGTATAATTGCTTGACATGACTGTGGCTTTTTGTGGAACAGGGATGAATAAAAAACAGCAGAAAGTTGCTTCAAAAGATGAAACTGCTGCCAACAAGTCCAATATTAATTTGCAGGTATTTCGCTTTTTTAACATTGCAAATTACCCGACACACTCATTATTAGAATGCCTTTCTTAAAAAAAAAATGCTTTACATCCTGAACCCTGCAGGACATTATCCAAATTGTTCTGTTTTTGCTTTCAGTCACAGAAGAAAGGTCAGAACCCACAGTTTCTGCAGAGCCGCAACCTGAAATGCATAGCCTTATGTGAAGGTACACATTTAACAAAGATTTATACCATCATATGCAATTCTTATCATGTTAATAATCACCTCTTTTTATGTATATACATGTAACAGTTATTACATCTCCAGACCTGCACAAGCATGGGGACATCTGGGTAGTTCCAAACACAGATCATGTCTGCACCCGTTTTTTCTTTGTGTAAGTACATTTATGTCTATCTCTGCATATATCTGTAAAATTAAATATTGAGTGTGTATCTCACATATTGAATGCATTCATTCCGTCAGAACATAAAAAGCAGAATGCGATATTAGCAGAAGTACTGAACCTAAATTGAACTGATAGTCTACTTCCGTTTTTTTTTTTTTTTTTTTTTTACGAACTAGTTATGAGGACGGACAGGTAGGTGACACAAGTATAAACACACAGGACCCTGGCATTCATCGGGAGATCCTGCGAGTCATCGGCAATCAAACGGCTACTGGATGAAAGAGTTTGAACACAATACCGCTGCCTTGACCTCTTTCCCAAAGCTGGACATTTGAGCATAGGAGGCCAATACCACATGTATTTTTGGTAACCACAAACACACACACACACACAAAACAAGAAGCATATTCGCAATCTTCAGAATACAGTATTTCTACTGTTCCCCTGGGATACATGCATATTTACACTGGCAATTCAACTACTACCATTTTGCTAAGTTTATAAAGGTACATTTTGAAAGAGCATGGTATGTCTCTCAGTTCAACTGATAGACTACTTATTTTTTTGTAAAGAATACAAAAAATGAAACACTTTGAAGAATACAGTATTTTGAGACTTTCCTGGAGAAAATCCAATATTCCTGTGAGGATATGCGCCATCTGACCTTGTTTACTAAGAGTTGTACTTGTTAAAGTACATTAATTTGTGTATACAAAAGGTGTCTACTGTATATGCACTTTATTTTTCTTAATTGTATGATAGCTGTTTCAAACTTCCATATAATCTTAAATGCCTTTGAAAGACAAACGTATTTATTGTTTGACAGTGCTGAACACAAGCGAGCAACTCCTGTTGTTGACCGCATTTACAGCTGATGGAGAGCTTTGACAAGTGTAGTTTAAAAACAATACCCCTGTTCTACAGCTAATATTTTCTGCTACTTAAAAGTAGCTGTCAGTTTACAATTTCTAAAGGCCTCAGTTTAGAATTTGCCCAGATGTACTGAACCTGCCACTTCATTAACATTTTCATTTTAAACGTACAGTATTGCTGTAACGTTTCCATTTACCAGTGACTATACCAAGTATGAAAAAAAGATTAAAAAAAAAATTCAAAAAAGACTTTATATATTCAGCAGCGACAACTAAACATAAGATGCATGCTGCTTTCCTTACGTTTTCAGATTTTTTTTAAAAATAATGGACAAAAATCGGCACCCAATTGTAAAATGTCTTTGAATATTACAATATATAACTTTTTTGTAAGTTGATTTTAAGGCAGAATAAGTGTTTGCTGCTTGTTGTTTATACATTGTAATGTATTAACAGAGGGTTCAAATGTGAGTATTCTGTTCAGTTTTTGCAGTTCTTTATAGTGATGTTTAGACACCTGTGTGGTTGTTAACTTTACTTTCAAAACATTAAATTGTTCGATCATTGAAATCACTAAATCTTTTTTTGAGAATGATCACCCAATATAGGGATAGGAAAATGTGCATAAAGGGGAATGTGTTTGGTTAAAATAAAATTTGATCCAAAATACTAAATGAGGAAATGCAACTTCTACATAAAGTCCAGATGTAGCACCACATTTCTTTTTTTTTCGCACTTATGGTTAGAATTATGGGTTTTTATTAAAATATGGACACATTAAATATGTGGTATTATTTTGTGTATTTTTCCATGGGATTTTGAACTGCTGGTAAATTCACACGATGTTCACTTGCAATATATTCCATTGACTATAGTTTCAAGTGAATGACAATAATAATACATTAAATCTGAAGTGAAAGTTTACGTAATCATTACACATTCGTCATTACTAAAAAACTATGTAAATCAGATTAATTATATTTATTCTTTCAAATCCACAATCTAATCAGTTAATAAAAAGGATTAAGACGGCGGTCATTCTTACATGCATGTACTCTCACAGCGGTTGCAAAACATCTAAAAGCAACTTATTTTTATTTGTGTTTATATTTTTTCATTGTGATAGACCATGTTCTTATGTGATAGGTCTATTTGTATAGTTTTGTACACTTTCTGCACAATTTGGTAAAAAATTAAATAAAAAAAGGATCATGCTACTTAGCATTTGGTGCCTTATCGATAAGGATTTAATGGCAAACATGACAGTACTGTCATATATGAAAAGACTGTATATAGTGTAAAAAATGCCACAGCAACATGGAGGCCAAATATTTTCTGTAGTACGTTTTTACTTTTTCCTTATTTTGCGAACGGAGCAAGCTTTTTACAAGTTATGGAAATAGTAGCTTATGTATCTGTTTATGTTCATTAAATTCAGATTTACCAATAATTCAGACATTTGTCTTTTTTCTTTCTAGCTGAACTAATGTGTAAAACCCTAAATACTGCAGAGCACCAGTTTAAGCACATACGTCTGCAGCCTTACCAGCCATACTCACCTTTGATCCAGAGCTATTTTCAAACGGAAGAGCCGTTTCTTTTTGTTACAACCATTAAACATCTGGCTAGTGCACAACATCGAACAACTTAAAAATGGCTGCTGACAGCATTAAGGTGTAGTCCAAATGTTTATGAGGGGAAAAGCAGTGCATGGGGATGTTGTAGAATGGATCAGCCATTTAATTTCAAGTGTCTTCCCTCTAAAGCACAAATAAAAAAAAAATTTTCCAGTGTTCCTATTGCAGTTTTTCTCATAAAATGTTATATGTAACTAATTTAGCTGTACCTCTGTAAATCAGTGCTAGAACAGGCTAATCATTGACTCAAGTTGGCCAAAAGCCAGGACACTTGGGCCAGGTAAGTCATCTATTATTATTATTATTATTTGTATATGATGCCTAAATACCAGTAAATCTTTCTGCAATGTAGCATCTTTCTGAGAGGGGGAAAAACAACATTTGATGAACCATTTGGATTTATTTCTTGTTCATGTACACTTTAGCATCTTTCATCTAAGTTTTAATACTACAATCCACCAAAATCAAAAAGGTAAACAATAAATGATCCAGAAAAAAAATAAGTTAATATAAAAAACCGGATACCAATGGAAATGGCTTAGTGTTACTAAAATGACCTGTTTTTTGTTTGATTAAAGTTTCTCATGAACGTTGCAGTTTTTTTTTTTTTTTTGGCTGGCACTATAACTCTCTATACACTACATGACACTTAATTTTGCTGCATGTTCATCCATCTAAAAACTCTAAAAAATAATCATTGCTATATTATATTGTGATTAAAGTAAAACTGATCTGATTTGATCATAATGAGATGAAACAATAAGGTTTCATTTAAAAGCACAAACAAGTTATACTGCATGCATAACATCATAATAGTAGATTTTCTTAGGGACATATAGAAAATGCTGTCCCGTCACACACGTGATGCTGCAAAAGACATTAAAGTAATATGTTCAAACATCTGTGTAAAAAACAATGTTAAAGCAATGAAAAGGTAGTGCAGTGGAGTTTCTCTTATACTGCTACATGAGATTCCTACATTCAAAACTGTGTTAAACATTAAGAATGCCTGTAAAAAAAAAAAAAAAAAGAAAGAAAAGTGCTTGACCTTGATTAGTGACCACAAGACTACAATATCACTTTATTCTTGTACCTGTTTTAAAATGACTACTGGTTGTAATAATAGTGTCTGAACTGATTAAAAGGTTGTTAGTCGACTCCTTTTGCTTTCAGTTCATCTTGTACTCGTTTCAGGTAATCTGGATCTGGGTAACCATAACTGCAAAGAAGAAAACATAATTACGACACTTATGAGAACTACTGTATATTAAACACTGCTAAAAATTAAAGGGCTTGTCTCAGAGAAGGCAACCACCCAAAAATGATGACACCACCCAAACTGTGTACTCACGAGGTTGGCCCACCATAACGAGACGTCTTATGGTGAATGTCATTCCAGGTCACCACATTGTTGTGTCCAGTGGTGGATGAGCGTCCGATGGTGAAAGTGAGCCGCTGGTCGAATGCCCTCTGCAGAAGCTTCAGTACCTTATTCCCCTCTGCTGAGTCAGGGAGGTAAGCTATGCGGGACGCACCCTGGTACGGCATGCCTGGGTTTGGGTGTTCATCCTGCAGAGTATGAGGTAATAAAAAGACAACATTTCAACGGTGTAACTGATTGTTGTCATAACGAACAGCTTAAAGCAAATGAATATCTTGCATGTCATTGCATTTGTACTCACCCCCTGATATCCACTTGGTATATGGTAGTTAATTATTATTGTACCATATCTTTCATATCCAGGGAGAGAGGATCTGTCCGATGAGACAGTCATGGTTCCTCCTTTTGGTTGCGTCCCTGTAAGACTGCCGTATATCTCTCCACATATCGGACAAGTTGGCTTCACATGGAAAGCTCTCTCCAAACAGTCTTTACAAAATCTGTGTTTACATTTAGGCAAGACTGTGGATTCAGATATCTTGATTGTTTCCAAACAAATTGGACACGTCTCATCTTTGGCTTGGTCTATTGATGTCTGTTGTTTCACAGGTTGCGTGTAAGGTGTGTCATTGACTTTTGTTTTATTTGGGGTTTGGTAGTGTGAATATGTCCGTGTACTGCCATTGGGAAATGTGTCAAATCTTTCAAGGCTTATGAAGTTGCCAGTCAGTTGCAATCGCCTTTCATCTTTACGAGTGATTTGGAGTTCTGGAAATTCTGCTTGGCAACGCGCAACAAGTCCTCGACTGTAATCGTATGTCCTAGTTTGCAGCCCCGTTGCAATCTTTTGATACAATGTTATAAACTGTTCTCGTGCAAACTGAGCGTGAACGCGCTTACCAGACGGAGATATGAAGGTCACGTATCTATCATCTCGCTTCATGAGAACTGCATTCCTTTTTTCAATTATGTCAAGTTCCTTGTGTTTCATTTCTTCAATGTAATCCATAACAATGCCATCAACCTCAACTTGTTCAACTACTAAAGAGTTACTTTGAGCTGGTCTCTCCTCTTGTCTGAGATCCCTACTTCCATCACGTGTTATTTGCACAATTGTACTCCTGTACATATCTTCAGCCTCTCGAAACGAGCCGCAGGCAACACCATACGCGTCTTCAGATTTGTGTTTAGTAGTCTTGCTTTTGCTTGAAACTGAATTTGGCGGGTGCAGTCTCACTGCAGTGAATATCTGCAATGAATTTGAAAATAACAATCATAGCTGATTTATTTACATGGTATCTGCATTTGTTTTAAAATCAGGACTTTTTTAAGAACTGACTGACGTCACGCTTACGTCTAAAGACACTAATAAACAGTACACATTTTAAGTAACTGGAGTCGTGACATGAAATCCTTAACTGATAAATAATATCGTCGACAGGGTTTTAGCATGACTGTTAGCAAACTCACCTGTGGCAGGCTCGTCATCTCGATCTCCACTGATGGCGTCGTTCAGTTGTCAGGGAAATCTAAACAAAGCGGGAACGAAACGAGCTAAGAGCTAGTGTAAACGTCAATAAGTTTGTTTCAGTAAAACGATAAAGTTATGCATTGTTTTCTAAAGAGTAACGTTAGTAACAAGTTGAAGCGCTTTTCGTTTCGTCCAATATATAATCACAGTGTCCCCAGGACACTGTTGACACTTTTTGAATACACACTGCAGTTTGTTTCACTTTTTCAAGCAGGAAGTCATTATCGGGTTGCCAGGTCCTAGTAAAAAACAGCCCAAGGCCTCCTCAAAACCCGCCCCAAAGGAATATAACACTAGCCTGTTTTCCTCCGTCCAGAGTTAACACATGCGGTGTCAAAAACAATATTTTGCAGTTAGTTTTTAATTACAAAGATACGGTTTTAAACTATTTTTGTAAAAAATTAAGTAGGTAATTCTACCCACTTAACAGAATAATCTAAAAGACCAGTTAATGTATACGAGTATCGTTATCGAAATTAGTCATTTAGAAAATCGTCCATACTGATTGTAATAATATCAAAAGAGCAGCAGCCTGCTTTGAATAAAGTAAACAGTTGTATGTATGCATTATTCGTCGAGTAGACGACACCCTCACTTATGATAACGTAGAAAAACATTTACACCACAAGAGGGAGTTAGAGGTCCATTCAGGTAAAAGACCTTGTTTCACCAAGAATAATATACATTACACACGTCCCGCTCTCGGTCCTCTCTTGTGAACTAGAGCATCACAAGACTATTTCTGCGCACGAGTTAAATTATGCATATACATTTATGTCAAAAGAGATTACTATATGCTTGGTCATCTGATAATATTTATTCCTGTCAAATTTCGCTCACCTGTGATGGACTGGCCATCTGTCTGGGGTGTCCTCCGACCCTATGGAGGACAAGCAGTCTAGAGAATAGATGGATGGATGGATACCACTATCCATCATCACTTTTACCCCAAGCCCATTCACATTTTATTTTAAAAGGGTCCTATTATTTCCCTTTTGACAAGATGTAAAATAAGTCTCAGGTGTCCCCAGAATGTCTATAAAGATAATTTATTATTTGGTGCTGTAAATAAAAACCCTTTCTTGGGCAGAAGCAAACATTTTAAAAAGAGAACTGCTGAATTTAATGATCGGTTCTGTCAATGATTAACAGGATGTGTAATCTTCCCTTAAAATAATTGTCATCATGTCCCTTTAGGTTGTGCAAACCAGCTAAATGTCCACTTAGCTCACCATCCACAAACAAAAACTTAGTCAGAGCTGCTGTAAAAACAAGATGTACTTGAGCATGATGCAGATACATAATATAGAGAATATGACATCATTAAACCATTCAACAGCATTACCACCACCACACACCCACCGGAAGCCCACGAACACATTGCCAGAGACCCCTCCCCCTCAAAGATATATCATTAGGGACTCATCAGAGAGGAAAACATCTTCAGAGAGGTCCAGCAGCTAGCATCAAGGCATCAATGCACAAGAACACGACAAAAGACCCCAAAACCTAAATAATCAGTCCTTTTAAGTATAAAGAATAAAACCCAGCATTAAACAGACGTTGAAAAAAAATCCAAATTAATTTTTTTTTCTAAATAATGGGTTTTTAGTCACTTCTTTTCCAAATCAGCTAAATGTAAATTTTCTTGAGGGCTATAAATAATAAACCGTCCAGAGAGGTGACTTGTTCAGACCAGCAGACTACTGCACACTTTTAGACGATGTTCAACATAAGTACAATAGATGGCAGTAGAGTAGTTCACAATAACTTAACAAGGCAGCCTCTGTTTACTTGATCGCTAGATGGCAGAAGAGTTCACGCTTGTGTCTAACTAATAACACCAATCTGCTTTTTAGTAATAAGGTTGCAGTTAGACTTACATTTCGACAACACACATCAAGCAAATTCATGCCAAAATCGATTGTTACAACACCTTCTCTTAATGTTTTGCCTTTATGACCAGGGGGGAATATAGCACTTTGCCTACTACACGACACGCAGACACAACTGTCACCCAAAACCCACATTTCTTCTGCACCGAGTCATTGCTGTTTGCGTTCATTTACATTAAACTTAAGGCTGTAAATGGGCAGGGGAAAAAATATTTCGAGTTAAATGTTTTGTTTTTAAGTTAGCTGTTGGTGGCTTTGCACGTCTGGCTAACATGAAATTCTTAAAGGGGACCCTAATTGGAGTGAGACTTCACCATTGAGATGCTCCTGTCGGATATCACACAATCGGCCACCTGCACATGACACAAATTATGTGTCCGTACAAGACGACTTGTCAACGACTCTTTGGGACATTTGTGAAAACAGGAGGACAGCCAGCCAAACCGACTCCCGTTTATCACAGTATGTATGCTTGCCTCCAGAGAAAGTAGATATTTTAATCTATTTATTAGTTGGGGACCTTTTCATTTCTTCATCTTGTATTAGTCTTTGAGATTTTGTTAGCTTATTATTATTATTATTATTATTATTATTATTATTATTATTATTATTATTATTATTATTATTTTTAGTTAAGACGCTGTTTTAGTTTTTTTCTTCTCTTTTTTCGTATTCACTTCAATGTTAGGATACGCACGAAACTTTTAAAATTAAAATTACTTTACCAGAGTGCTTCATTTGTTTTGATATTATTGCAAAAAAAATATAAAATAAATAAAAAAATGTTTGTCCAGAGTATGTAAAGAAGAAAAAAAAGAGTTGTGCATTTTCCACGCACTCTGAAATAGTGATAGCATCTGTAAGATAGGAAGCCTATATTTGGACAGGGCAGGCGTCTATTTACACATAACGGGTTTGATAATAGGAGTTTTTTTCCCCCTTTAGAATTTCCAGAAGAAAAAAACGTTTTTAATAAAAACATTTAATTCAGTCATTTTTTGAACATAAAGCAGGCACGTTTATATTGAGAGCGCGCGACTAGACTTAGGTTACAACAGGGTGAAATAGTGTTGTGAGGAATAAAATATACTATTTTTATAAGTTAGCAGGACACTTAAAAGACAATTTATATTAAGGTTGATGCGGTCAGAATGGCTATTTAATGAATAACACGTAGCCTATAATGTACATATCAGCTAGTATTTTGTAGCGCTCATTTGAGTTAAAATCTTGAAGAATAGGTTAGCCTAGCCTACTACTAGCCTAATATAACAAGTAACTTTTGTTAGTTAAATACTATTAAATAATAAACTTAACAGAATCGTATTAGCTTATTAATAATATTAAGAAATAGCTAATATTAGCTGTTGTTAATCTATTAACAGCAAAACCACCAATGATATCGACTACATAGGCTATATTTCGCGGATTTAGAATTATTCTATTAAGAATAGTTTTTGTAGACTGTTCGCATAACAAAATGAAGGTGTACATTTTCTTTTCCATTTGAACCATTATTTAAATTTCTTCTTGACATGCTGGCAGATTTATGTTTCACTCTTATCGATTTGCGCAAAATGCTGGAAATCACTGCGTTGCTAAAAAGACGCTGAGTCTGCAAACGCATGTCTCACAGCGGAAAATATCAAGCAATGCCCCGGTCCAAGCATCACTGCCAGTCCTCAGATAGCACGGATCCCAAAAAAGGCCACCAGTGTGGATTTAATGGCAGTGAAAGTATTATGTGGAATCGGATTGAGGGAGATCTAGACATCTGTCAAAGGCAGCCAATAGAATGTACATTAGTAATATTGAACCAAGAAAGACGTCGGCAGATCGGGGAGGATTAAGTAGGCTACAATTCATAATCTGATCACGAAAACTCGGCTGCTTGAAAGCATCCAGGCGGCCACAATGCATATGACAAAAGGGGCACACATCAAGATGGCCTTCTGCGTTAGATTCACAATCCAACCTGAATGTTATCACGGACTATATAGCCCATCAGACTGTCGCCTAGCCTAATTCCTTCAACCATTTTCTGTTCGGAAATTACGCAGGCTAAAATTAAGATAGCCTATTTTATTATTATTTTTTTTATTTATTTAACCTATTTATAATTTTTTTTATTAGGCTGCTTATGCTACGTGTTGTATTAATTGCAACAAAATATTAAATAATTATTGACACTGAAACTAAAGTTGCCGTTATTTTAAAATTTTTGCAAATAAGTAACAATATCTTCCTACACTGTAAAAAGTTTAACTATTATTTACTCAATTTTTTTGGTGAAACATTTTTACACTCAAAAAAATTGAGTAAATTTTAAAGCTGTGAAATCAATGAAATATACTGTTTAAATTGAGTAATTGTAAGTAAAAAAATTAAGTAAATCTGAGTAACTGAATTACTTTATATGAGAAATAAAATTAATTGGATATAATCAAAATTATAAAACACCACAACTGTAATTCTATGTAAAATAAACAAAAAATATTGAGTAGATATAATTGAAATATTGGATGAAATTTTACCAAAAAAAAAAATGTGCTACGTTTACTACATGTAAAAGTGAATTTAACTTAATATTGGACTATAAATTATCAAAATGCTGCATTCACTTTTTTTTTTTTTACACCATTTACCCTTTATAATTAATATAATAAAACCAAATAAAGAAAGAAACACATTTTTTATTGAAAATTTATTTGTCAATTAAACATAAGACAAAGTCTAAAATCAACCTTTGAAACATTGTATCCATTTTAATATTCCAGTAGATTGCAAAAATTAAAAACTGTAAAGTAGCCATAAGGGAAATGATTAAACCTTATGAAACATTTCATCCATCTCAGTATTCAAGTAGATTACATGTAAAATACGATAGCCATAAGAGAAATGACATCTTTGTTCCTGGTGCATACCAGCCATTTGCAGTCACACTCAACATTAAACCATAAAAAAATATAAAAGCAACACTTACATCAATATTAAAGGGATAGTTCACCCAAAAAGATGATGTTGTCATAATGTACTCGCCCCCCCGGGTTGTCCCAAATCTGTACGAATTTCTTTCTTCTGTTGAACACAAAATATATTTTAATGAATGTTGGTCAACAGATAGTTGAAAGTTGCCACTGACTTCCATGATAGAAAAAAAAAAAAAAAAAAAAAAAAAAAAAAAGTATACTATGCAAAGTCAATGGCAACCTTTAACTGCGTTAACCAACACTCTTTAATACTTGGCTGAATGTCACGTCACTTCACTTAAAATATCTTTTGTGTTCAACAGAAGAAAGAAACTCGTACAGGTTTGGGACAAATTGAGGGAGAGTAAATTATGACAACATCATCTTTTGGGGTGAACTATGTCTTCAACAGAATTAATCAGATAACAGAAACACTTCCATCAGGAATACCCATTCTGTGGGATGACCATGAACCACTACTATGCAAGAAGATAATTTTTTAACCTCTGAACATTAACAGAGTTTTGGAGGATCCAGCTCAAGAAACAGTTTTTGGAACAACTCAAGTGAGTACAGGGTCCTTCTCAAAATATTAGCATATTGTGATGAAGTTCATTATTTTCCGTAATGTAATGATAAAAATTTAACTTTCATATATTCTAGATTCATTGCACACCAACTAACACACCAACCAAATATTTCAGGTCTTTTATTGTTTTAATACTGATGATTTTGGCATACAGCTCATGAAAACCCAAAATTCCTATCTCAAAAAATTAGCATATCATGAAAAGGTTCTCTAAACGAGCTATTAACCTAATCATCTGAATCAACTAATTAACTCTAAACACCTGCAAAAGATTCCTGAGGCTTTTAAAAACTCCCAGCCTGGTTCATTACTCAAAACCGCAATCATGGGTAAGACTGCCGACCTGACTGCTGTCCAGAAGGCCATCATTGACACCCTCAAGCGAGAGGGTAAGACACAGAAATACATTTCTGAATGAATAGGCTGTTCCCAGAGTGCTGTATCAAGGCACCTCAGTGGGAAGTCTGTGGGAAGGAAAAAGTGTGGGAAAAAAAACGCTGCACAACGAGAAGAGGTGACCGGACCCTGAGGACGATTGTGGAGAAGGACCGATTCAAGACCTTGGGGGACCTGCAGAAGCAGTGGACTGAGTCTGGAGTAGAAACATCCAGAGCCACCGTGCACAGGCGTGTGCAGGAGATGGGCTACAGAGAAGCAGCACTGGACTGTTGCTCAGTGGTCCAAAGTACTTTTTTCGGATGAAAGCTAATTTTGCATGTCATTTGGAAATCAAGGTGCCAGAGTCTGGAGGAAGACTGGGGAGAAGGAAATGCCAAAATGCCTGAAGTCCAGTATCAAGTACCCACAGTAAGTGATGGTCTGGGGTGCCATGTCAGCTGCTGGTGTTGGTCCACTGTGTTTTATCAAGGGCAGGGTCAATGCAGCTAGCTATCAGGAGATTTTGGAGCACTTCATGCTTCCATCTGCTGAAAAGCTTTATGGAGATGAAGATTTCGTTTTTCAGCACGACCTGGCACCTGCTCTCAGTGCCAAAACCACTGGTAAATGGTTTACTGACCATGGTATTACTGTGCTCAATTGGCCTACCAACTCTCCTGACCTGAACCCCATAGAGAATCTGTGGGATATTGTGAAGAGAAAGTTGAGACACTCTGGATGAGCTTAAGGCCGCTATCGAAGCATCCTGGGCCTCCATAACACCTCAGCAGTGCCACAGGCTGATTGCCTCCATGCCACGCCGCATTGAAGCAGTCATTTCTGCAAAAGGATTCCCGACCAAGTATTGAGTGCATAACTGAACATAATTATTTGAAGGTTGACTTTTTTGTATTAAAAACACTTTTCTTTTATTGGTCAGATGAAATAAGCTAATTTTTTGAGATAGGAATTTATGGTTTTCATGAGCTGTATGCCAGAATCATCAGTATTAAAACAATAAAAGACCTGAAATATTTCAGTTGGTGTGCAATGAATCTAAAATATATGAAAGTTTAATTTTTATCATTACATTATGGAAAATAATGAACTTTATCACAATATGCTAATTTTTGGAGAAGGACCTGTATTTGTGGGTCTTGGGATATCTCAAATCCAATGTGACTCCTGAAAGATGGCAGCAGGCTCTGCTGAGATTCCCAAGATTACATCGCTGACTGCCCCATTATTGTCCCGAAGGATGTAGATTTTTATGACCTCCTCTGCCAACTCTGCTTGTACGAAGACGGGTAGATCAGCTGAACCCTACAGGCAAATTTTAAAGATAACTGGTTAGAGCTAACATTCAAAACTGAATGTTACAAGAAAGTGACAAATACACAAAACAAGTAGCACCTGAAGAAGCAAACATTCTGTTGGACCATATGATAGGTAAAATCTCAAACAAAATTTACTAGGGGGAGGAGTTGCAAAAATTAACAGCATTCTTCTTAACAAGAGGACAGGTTAATTTTCTACATAGGGACATTTATTTTTAACAATAAACCTAGAAGAAAAACGAAAAGAGACCAACTGCGAGCTTCTATGCTGTAAATCAATGCTATAGGCTTTTATTGAGGTCTGCATTATTTCAACCAATTTCTTTATAAACATGTTTAATATTTAAGTAAAATGACTAATGGTTTTGAAACAAAAAAGCTTGTTTAATTGCACTACTTGAAAAAAATATGCATTGCATTAACCCTCACACTCAACCCTTAACCCTCTAAATAATTCTGTGGCTTAGTAAATATTACAGTAATATTTAACTTTATTAACTTAATAAAATCTCTGAATATAGTTTACTTGATTATACAAAAGATGGCTTTCCTGTAGCTCAAACAGTAGAGCGTCGGCGCTAGCAAAAATTGATTAAATTGTAAATGTGTACCTTGAAATGCAATGTAAGTTACTTTGGATAAAAGTGTCTGCCAAATGCATAAATGTAAACATATTAACGGACTAAAAATACAACAGTTTATTTTATCTAAAATGTACAGTTATATTTTATTTTTTCCACTAAAACAATTTAGTATTAGACTAACAAATTGTTTATTTATAATACACATAATATATTTGTGAAATTTCTATCAATTTAAGGATGGAAAATTAAACTGATCTGTTTCAGGGAACAAAAATATTACAAATAATTTCAAATCAAAATGAATATATTTAAACACACACTTAAAAAATTTAGGAAGTTCACTCAATTAAAACAACGTACCCCTCCCCCAGCCTCCGCTGTCCTTCAATACCCACCAGGTCTGGATTGGTTACATTAAAAAGCTTACGGTTTTCAAACTTTTGACCGATATTGTATGTGATCTAGGTTTCAGTGCACTAGAATGATTTTACAACGGAGCAGGCCTTAAACTGGCTGACTCCCTATAGTGGGAGCTGATTAAAACGCAACAGTCTATGTTATGTCCACGCCATTTTAAATACTTTTGCATGGCGTATTTGTAGTGGTGATTTAAGAGCTCATACTTGAGTTCGTGTAGTAATTATGATGTTTTACAACAACGTGACAGCTTTTTACAAGAAAGAATGTTGTCATTTGAAAGTTCATAAATGATGTGTTCCCTTTTGACAAGCCACTGACCCCAAAGGGGAACCTGTACAAAATCGTTTTCCATTGGGCATGTATAGTTATAGTTGCTGGACCACGGTACACTTATCGTTAGACTTTCAAATGGCGGTTGAAATAAACGGTGATCCAAATAGTACGAACGTTAACCCACTCCAAAAAAAAAAAACAAAAAAAAAAAACCCTAACATACATATGGCTGCACCACTAACTAACTTCGAAAACTGTTATGTACACGTACACACGGTCAATGTTTAATCAACTTTTGAAAACATTATTGCAAATATACATAGTTATAAAAGGACTAACGTTACGTTACTTACAGGAAATTCGAGTAATGCTGTTCACGTCGTTGCTGAGAAAAGGAGTCCTTCAGTGACAGGTGCCTCTTGTTTGAGCCGCGAAACTTGTTAAACTTCTTAAGATAACGCAAAATACAAACACAATTGTTAGGAAATCCTTAATAATTAACTTCTGAATTAAACATCACAAACATAATTAGTATTAGCTGGCTAAATTACATAACGTACCACAATATGAGAGGAGTGCGGGTCTTGCCGTTGCTGAGGAAAGCCGTCCTTCAGGTGACTTCGATTAAGCTACGAAACTTGTTGAATATGACGTAAAATACAAAGACAATTGTTAGAAAATGCTTAATAATTATTAACTTTTTAATAAAGTGTTACAAACGTAAGTAGGATTAGCTGACTAACGTTACTTACCAGGAGCTGTGAGGTGTATGGCTAGTCCACGTCGCTGCTGAGGAAAGCAGATTTTTTTTTCCTGCGGAGCTGCACACGTGATCACTTTAGCCGCGAAATTTACTCAATTTATTTAAACTGTCATTTATTAAGCTGGAACTTTATTTAGGAAAATTGGTTGGAAATACTTAATAATTTTAGTTTCTAAAACAGATCAGTACAAGTAAATAATTATCAAATATTTCTATTAGAATTCACCAGAAATATTGAAGGTATATTAAAAATATAATTAGTTAGTTAAATACTTATTTATTTTAATTACATAAACTTAAATAATATATGTAAATTTTAGAGAAATTATTTGTTGGATTTTTAATTATTCTTTTTAATCTGACCCACTCAAAAAATCACTTAAATGATTTCAAAAGATTTTATTAAGTTAATATAGCTCTTTATTTTTGTGAAATTTACTAAGCCACTGAATTATTTTTTACAGTGTACAGAACGTCCACAATGACCTCCTGATGCCCATAGACCTCAAAGCAGACTAAATATTGGTGTCAGACAATGGACACTATAAGCAGGATAGACAACAGACAGCAGAAAGGGACAGCTAATCTGATCTAAATATGACAGGGGCAGTGGGGTGATGGGGTGGGGTTGGGTGGGGGTGGAGGGGGGCTTAATTATGTTGTTGTTGTTTTGCCTTGCTGTTTTTTTTAAACCCTTTATATGAAAAAGAGGTCCATGAGAATAATAGAGATAATTATACATATTTATGTGTTTTTGGTTTTCTTTCTGAAGTCAGCCAAATACCCCCAACAACCCCCCCCCCCCCCCACGCACACTCTTTTATTAAAGATGCTTCTACTTTGTCCAAAACATGAGAATTTATGCATTTTTGGTCCATGTTAGAAGCTACAGGAGCTTGCTTAGTAGGAGTTATTTGTGACTAGGCATCTGGTTCTTAATGATCACACACACTTAACAATTAAGTAATGTAAAGAAAACTGTTTTTGAAGCACCAGATTCCTGCTAGCGTTGTGACCAATAGCTAATAGAAATGTATGAAACACATGCTTGTTTACATATGTTTTCCTTTTTTCTTAAGAAATCATAATCAACCACCCACTATTTTGCATTACAGAATAACTACAGAATAATTACCATCCCTATTATCATTAGCATCTGAGATATGTGTTTTCCTCTTTAAATCTGGATGTGCCATTTGTCCAAACGTTCTACATGTTCAGATTCAGATCACAGTCGTGAGGAATTTATAGATTATGCTGTACATTTTTAAGCCGACGATGACTCCAAATGTGTGCGCTGTAAGAGCTGCTTAATGTACATACAAACAAGGCAAACATTGAAGACTCAACTGAATCCCATATATTAAACTGAGATGGATACTTTAGAAAACTAAAGAAGAGATCCAAAGCCTATTAAATCTAAGAGGAGTAGCCTTGAGCTTAGGTGAATCCATCTATATGATTGTTACCTTGGGAATGGTCTGAAACATTGTTCAGTGACAGGAGACGTACCACGTAGAAGCCATTTTCACTGTCAGCCTGTAATGTGACTGCCAGGCTTAGCATTGCTATCTCTCTATTTTAGAGTGTCTATATAATTTGATCCTCAAAGATTAAATACAGTAGATTCCCATGATTTCCATACTTGAAACACCTTGTATAAGAATCTTACATTTTCAACCTTTTCCTTTTATGTGTCAAATTACAATGCAAATAGTGACAGTTTCTTAAAGCCAATAAAATGAATAGAAGATGCGTGTGTCTGGGAAAGAGAGAAAAAAAATTGCAGTGGGTTTGAACGTTGCTAACCTCAGAATGACCCCTGAGTCTGTACAATATCCCCACACCTCTCAGAGCACTTGGTCTTCAGAGAAGCTTATATGTGGTTACGTGCTTCCATCTATACAGAAAAGCATCTCACACAATGGGGCTTAACAAAATATGGTCATCACTGAATGATGCAGTCACATGCACGCAAACATCCAAAATATCTCCTCCCTCCAAAACAGGACAAACATATTATTGTTGATAATAAAAAATAAAAAAAACTGAATGAGATATAGCACATTGAAAGTATTTTTTAAAACAATTTTTTTTTTTACCTCAGTATAAATAAAACAATACATTGTATTATAAACTAAAGGGAGACATTGCTTGATGAGAAAGTCATCTCCGGAAATTTGGGTATCAACTATGTCAGACAAAGCAGACTTTAGCGAACATGTCTCTTAAGAGTCAGAGAAAAAGGCTA